>NW_015154383.1:0-841 GCF_000732505.1 Cyprinodon variegatus | reverse complement strand
TACCACTTTTAGAAGTTGTCTTGTAGATAAAACATCCAAAAAAGTTAAAATACATTCCACTGGACTTTGTTTCCAAGTTTGAAGATGTATTGCTTCCCATCCAGGAAGCTTTATCAAGTCAAATGTCAGAAATAGCGTTGAGTTCGAGGCTTTTTACAGTAGCCCAACAAAGCCTTGTTTTTGTTTGGAAAACATGCAAATTAAGACGGATGGATGGGTCCACCCCTTCGGTATGGGTGTTGTTTGGCTTCTTTTCTTAGCCTGCAATGCCCCATACCTGTTTATGTCTCAGAAAGGGGTGTCGTTAAAGGGAATTGTTGACCTGACTGAATAGGCGAGGTCTTCTGTTCCCCTGTAAAGGGGTTGGGATTTTGATGATAGTGGGAAGAAATCAACTCAAATTTGCATTGAGAAAGCTTCCTGGATGGAAGCAAAACGTCTTCAAACTTGGCAACAAAGTCCAGTTGATTGTTTTTTAACTTTTTTGGAATGACTACGACCTTGAGAATCTTCACCAGTATCTTGTAGGTAAAATACACATTTTTCTACCAAGCTAATTTATTGCTCAGCCTGTCCAAACAGATCCAGCATTTTGGAAGACCATATATCAATCCTTCCTGAAACTGAGTCCCAGTGTGGGAATCTTTAAAAAAGGCCGGTTTGAAGATTCAGTTGGAATGGGGACGATGTGTCTTTCCAAAGGACACATTAAATAAAACAAACGCATGCATCCTTGGTCACTGTTGCCCTTTGCTTCTGAAACCGAGCCTGCAGTAGGAATACTGTACACACTTTCCTGCATATTTTACCTTTTTACATTACATCAGCAGTTTTATGAAAA
>NW_015154382.1:3684-5384 GCF_000732505.1 Cyprinodon variegatus | reverse complement strand
GAAGCTCACCTTTCTCACCATGGTTCTTTGAAAATGGCCGAGGGTCGTAAAAGAATAAGTTTCTACGAAGTGTAAGAGAACAAAAGAAAGGCCTCAGAAGAGGCAAATATATATCCCAAAATGTTTTACGCAGCGAGCGCTCCTGCTAAAGCACTATGGGATTTGCACAGCGGCCCACTGTCGCCATAGGTCGCTGCTAATAACAAAGACGTTGTAGGCACGCTGCAGATGGACCAAGGAGGAAGTGATCATCTGTCCAAAAGGTAAGTTGACTGATTAAGTTCAGTATTAAGACGCCACTCTATATAATGATTGTGGGATTTAGGGGTTAGGGTGGACGTTAGGACACAGTAAGCTTGAGCTATGAGAACAGCAGCTTTCAAACAGAGCGTGCACGAGGAGAAACGTGCATGCTCTTGCACGTGAATTTTTTTTTGAAAAGTGGATACCTTTAATTGTAAACCTTAAACCAATTTAAACCCATTTAACCAAATGAAAGTTTAATTTATTCAACTAGTAAAAAAACAGTAAAAAAAGGTTAAACCTTTTGTCGATGAATAAACTACAAAAAGTGAAAATTTTATTCACAACGTAATTTTTTTTAACTTATGGAAGCTGGAAAAAAATGGCTTCCAAACTCATAAATTAATATGCAATTAAGAAAATATTCGATATTTGGTAGAACTCCCCTTTTTAGTTTTATGTTTTATAAGTGACTGAGATCAAATTTATTATCTTTTAACCTTAAACACCTAACATGAAACCGCACACTGATTAAATGCTTTTGAATTATTTTTGCAAACCTGAGTTTTAATCGCCAAATGACATTTAAAAGGAATTGTTTATTCAAAAAGTAGCTTGAGCCCTTTGAAAGGCTTTCATTTTTCAGGGTTTTTGTCCTTTTGGTTTTTAATTACATTCTTTACTAAGTGACTAAGAAAGGCTCTTGATGATAATTCAATGAGTCCATGTGAGAGGCAAAGCGCCGCTGCCTTTCTCACCTCTTAATTGGTCAGTGTCACTTTCGCCCGGCACTCAGCTTGGTTCCCAAGGAAACAACAAGTCTGTATTCACCCAGACTGCAGTAGAGATTTCTTTTAAATTCAGCTTCTGAGACAGAAACCGCTCTTCCAAGTTCCGGCTTCAGATCAGAAGCCAAACAGACACAATCCCTTGACCTCACTGTGGCTTTATAAAACCTGCAAGACTTCCTGCTGAAGATCACATCTCACCACCACGTTTCTATCTTATGATACTTACCTGTTGCATCACGTCTCCATGACAACCAACTCCCTAATGATGAGGGCTTTTGTAACACATAAGCCTGCTGGTGTTGCTGAGAGGAAATAGGATCCAAACACCTGCTGCTAGCTGTAAACTCGGCCAAATCAGAACCTGAATGTTTGTAATTGATCCCAACACCATGCTGTGTCATCTGCATGAATTTGATTGGGTTTGCAGAGGCACATGATATCAAAGAAAACATTAACAGAAACTTTACTTAGTGACCAGATAGGGGAGCTTTATTAGAATAAAATGGGACAGGATTCATGGCTAAAACATCTAAATAAATTGAATAAGATTGTAAATAAACTTAAAGAATCATCTGATGCCTGTTGTGAGGAGTTTCCCTGTTCTTTTTCTTTAGCTGTCACTGGTGAACAACGGTAGATTATGGAGGATAAAAAGTGCCAAAATTA
>NW_015154382.1:0-1638 GCF_000732505.1 Cyprinodon variegatus | reverse complement strand
AGAATGCGATTTATAAAACTCCATGGAATGGGGAGCTGATATGGTGTGAAGGGACAGCGCATGACCCATATATTGGTTGTTGCAGGTTTTAGTCCTGGTGTTCTGTCAGGTCAGCATACCCCGTCAAACCAGCATACCCATAGTGACACTGCATGCAGAAAGAGAGATTAAAACAACTTCTGTTACATTTGCAGATGACTTTGACAATAAGAGAGGTTAGCTGCTACGTCAGGGTGTGAAGTAGCAAACACAGAAAGCAAGGCTGTCTGTGTTTAAAGCAGTTTAGAGTTAAATTCTGTTTACCTTAGACTAAAATGTTTTGTTAATTACATCACGGATAATCAAACTAGCCTACCTTACTTTCGGTATGCTTTTCTGGGAAGTTTGTTTGTTTACTTTCAACTACAACTTTTTGTTTATCTCATCACTCATGAATAAATTAGCCAAGTAGACTTCCTATCACTTATAGTGTCAGACGTATGCAAATCTGACGCTTGCACATGCGTATTGACTATAGGTACGCTGGTCTCCTGATCTAACAGAACACCGGCCGTCCTGACCTTTGTCAAATGTCTCTCTCCTCTCCTCTAATCCACTTTCCTGTTTCCATACTTTCAAACATAACAAAATTAAGGCCACTAGAGCCTAAAAATAAAATAAAAAAACAAAAAATAAAAACTTGATGGAGTAAATAAAGGTCCGTTGTTGTTGCGAGCAGAAAAAAAAAAATTGTAAATGTGGAAAAAAAGTAACATTTCAGAAATGAAAATGAAAAAAACTTTTTTCAAATTTTCTTTCGTCTTTCGTTTTTTTTTTTTTTTGGAATTTTTTTTTTACTTTCAATTATTGCATTCTTTGTTAGATGTGCTCTCTGCTTGTAACAATAATGGAAAAAACTCATTCCATATTTATCCTCTCTATGAGAAAGCCACCCAGCAGCTTGTTCTCTTTTTCCTGTCAGGTTGTCAGAGGAAATCACGTCCACACGTTGCACGGTTAAAGGTGACTTACACAACCACTAAGATCTATGACATCAGCATCCCAGAGTTCTCTGGGTCCAGTAGGAGAAGACGACTACCCATGAAGTGATCATGATTAACGAAGCTAATTCAGGTAAAAAAAGTGTTTAAAACCAACAAAACATTTCTGTCTTTGCTGATATTTACCTTTTATCCTTCAACTTGTTTCCTTTTATTTCAAAATAAATTGTCTTAATGGCTTCTTTGCAACATTTTTTGATAAATGTCTAAAGTTTTCGACACAAGTGATGTTTTGCAGTTAAGGCTTTTAAATTCAGGACTCCCAAAGCAAGTAGTTCCAGCATTTTTTAAACTACTCTAGTAAAATATGTGATGAGATGTAGTTGTGAGAGTCTAAGTTTGCTCTAAAGATATGTCTGTTTCAAAAAGGAATACCTCAGGTTTCTGTGTTAGGTCCACTTTTATCAACTACATCCATAAATAAATTGGGTCATAATGTGGTCCATACAAATTTTCCCTTTATGCTGATGACGCAGTCATTTACTTTGTGTCCTGTCTTAGACTTGCCTTAAAGGACATATAGATTGCTTTTAAAACCTTTCAGGATAATTTAATACAGCTGAAGCTTTTTTTAATGTTTCACTACAAACGAACCCCC
>NW_015154381.1:0-5386 GCF_000732505.1 Cyprinodon variegatus | reverse complement strand
CTCCTGTGGAACCAACTACCAGTTTTAGTCCGTGAGGCAGACACCCTGTCTACTTTTAAGGCTAGGCTTAAAACTTTCCTTTTTGATAAAGCTTAGAGTGGCTCAGGTTATCCTGAGCTATCTCTATAGTTATGCTGCTATAGACTTAGACTGCTGGAGGACAAAGGGACCCTTTTCATCATTCTGCTTCATTCAACCTCTAACTTTATAGCATCTCAGCTTTTTCTCATCATAACCAGCTGTTCAGCTACCATTAACGCCTTTGTTTATAGATGTTGGCCTTGTTTTCAATGTAGTCCTGTTTCTCTGACTGTGACTAACTGTATGTGCTCTCCTCATCCTCTGACATGGGAGTTATCTCAAGCTCGTCTGCCTGGCTGTGTGTTTCCTGAATGGAGCAACCTGTGGTTGACAGTTTGTATCTCTGCTTCTTTCTCTATGTCTGCTTCTATCTCCTTGATATATTGCTGACCTGCCTTTTGAATGTTTTTATTGGTGTTTCTGACAAAGACCTTTTGCTGATGTACTCTAAGTATTGGACAGTTTCTTTGCCTTCACCCTAACCATATAGATTTAAGTTGGGAGTTAAACTGAGGTTTTCCTAAACATAAATACATTAATTCCATTCAAGAAAAAACAAGTTGGCAGAACAAAAGGAGCCATTAGTGCAAATTTATAGGGACATGAATACTTTTGCGTATTGTTGAATTTATGCTAGTGTTAATTCTCCAAATACAAACAGAAAGGTTACAAGTGGGTTCTACACAGGCATGCCAACCTGTGCCTGCATTTCAGTGATAATGGATGAAAGGGTTTGTTTTAGACAGAAAGGCAAGCAAATCCGAGGTCAATTAAAACATGAAGCAGCTTATAGGAAGGAGTTACTGAATGTGGATGAGTGGAGGTATCCGAGGTCAAATAACCAAAACAACAGGATATGGATGAAGAAAGTTGAGGAAGAGTACACAGGGGTGATCATGAGTATCAGGGGGTGGAAAAAGCAAAAGGAACAATATGTGAGTTAGATCTGCTGCAGGGTACGATTTAGCACCTAGACGTGTAGATTAGTAGATCCAACAGTGGAAAGCTGTGGAGATAAAAGTGCTTGCATTTCTGCTTCCCCCACTAAAGATTGATTTTGTTTGCCTTTTTAATAAAAGTTTCTTATGTTTAAATTGAGAATTGTGTAACTTTTTTGTCGTTAAAATGGCGGAAGAAAAACAACATCGGCTTCAGAAACCAACCTCAAAAATATTAAGACTTTCCAACTTGTAATAACTGTTTAATAACATGACTCAGATGCGATCTCTGTGATAAAACAGAGATCTTTTTAAAATTAGTTAAATAAAATCCCAGTTTTGCCCTAAATAGATACCATAATAACCATAAATAAGGTAATAATTTTTAAGCAGCAGTTATAAGGTGAATCCTGAGTGATGGAAAGTGAAAGTAAACTTTCAGTTTCAGTCATAATGAGCTCCTTCATTTGGCCTTACACTGCAGCTCTGTACAGCACTCTGCTGACACTCTACGTAAATAAGCTCTGTGACTGTATGTTTGCTCTGCAGGTACCCACAGGTAAGAAAAACAGCCATGTTTAACTGCCTTGGTTCAACTTCATCCACTGGAACAACTGGTTTATGAATCGTTAGACCCGCCATGTTTCCAAGGAGTGTTTTTTATATTTTTTTTATCCACTTCATACCTCACATACCCCCCATCTGTGAGTGCAAAAAGATTACATCTTTATCCCACAGCTTCACATATGTCCCATTTATTCCACCCAATTGTTCATAACTTAAGACTTTAGCCTTGATAATAATGTTTATTTCATTGAAAAAAATGTCCTAATTATCTTGTCTGTTTTACCCTTTATTGGTTATTGTTCAAACAAAGCTCAATTTTCTTACCAACTACTCATTTATAACTGTCCACATTATATAGATGCAGAATATTTAATGGCGCCTAAACTTCTTCACTCCGCCAGACTTCATTATTTATTCACTATCTGATTCAGTTTATATTAGTTTTTTTTTCTGTTTCCTTTATTTCTCGCTCACTCACTGATAGATATCTTAATTTACATTTATGGAAAATATTTATCTAATTAGTTCAAATGAGCATTGAAAGAATGAGAAAATGTAACATCTGAGGAAATCTACATTTTCATGCTTGCTACCCTTTGAAACATCTGGCTTAGAATATATGAACATCTAAAAAGTTAAAAAACAGTAAGTCCTAAATAAATGGAACAAGATTCTTGCAGAAACATATTAAAATTAAAGTATTTTCTTTTGCTGTGAAACTTGAAAGATACTTTAATAAGCAGAAAGTGGCGACTGGAGAGCTCGCAGCTTCTCCTTAGTGGAAAAGAAAGGATAACCTAAGTGTTGCATCCCTCATCTGTTATTAAATGTTAAGTATTGTGGCTGAGAACCTGCGGCAAACCGAAGGCAGAGGAGGAAGCATTTCCTCCTGAAGGAAAATTAATGCAGAGATGAAGGCAGGTGGTGTCAGAGTGAGCTAAACTGACTATTTTAAAAAGGTTAGAATGTTACGGTGAGACTTTACTGAAACAAGCAGGGATTACAGCAGGGATTTTGATCTATGCCAGCTTTAGGGGAAATAATCTCAAAGGCATAAAGCAGCTTTCTAGCTTTAATATCAGTGTTTGGAACTAAATCACCAGCGGCCCAGGATGAAATCCTCATTCTCCGCTCTAATTTCATGTACTTTATTTAGGGATGGACAATATTTCAGATATGATATGACTTTTCAGATATTTCAGTGTGTTTTTTGTCAAGTTTTATATGTTTTTTTTTTTTGCTAATTATTTCTAATCTGTTGTGACCATTCTTGTCAGTCATTCTGAGGCTTTTATTTTGTTTGAATTGGTATCTTTATAATATCTTATCGACTGAAAGTAAGAAATATAGTTAAGTTTTGCTGTATTGTCCAGACGTAGCTTTATATAATTAACTCCCTGGTTGTGTTCTCCTGTAGAAGCACTTTAAAGGAATTAATGCTTATTCTACCAACAGTTCTCTGATCATTTTTAATTAATACTTTGGGTTGAGCTGAATGTCAACCTTAGCAGGACTTTGTCTTCTTGTCCTGGATGTAAAATCTAAAACCAGACAACAGTAGGTACTGAATAAAGCTTTCAATCCAATAGCGTCCTCAAAGCAAAGTAAAAACAATATTAAATTCCTAAACAGAACAAAACCACAGGTACATCTATTTAAATTAAAATATAATCTTAAAATTTCATTTATTCTGATAATCTATATAAAACAAATTGAGGTGCAACTATTCATAGCACGGCTTCTTAGCCATGATACATAAAGGTCATAAGCAATAAATGGTTGAAGCACATAATTCTAAACTACAACAACGATCCTCTGGTGTAATTGTTCTAATTGTACACAACTCACCAACAAGTACATCAAAAATGTTATCTTATGAGGTATAGAGGACAATCGTTTTTTTCTGGGTGGATCATCTAAGTAAGCGGTCCTCCTAATTGTTAATCATTCAGGTGATATGTTCACGTAAGGCCGTCCTACGTGCTCGTACTGTTAACTGTCTTTTTTTGGCCGATTTCAGGCGTATATCTGTAGTGAGCTACAATTTAACTGAAGCTCACTTTTCTCACCACAGTTCTTTGAAAATGGCCAAGGGTCGTAAGAGAAAAAGTGTCTGCGAAGTGTGTGAGAAGAAAAGAAAGGCCTAAGAAGAGGCAGATACATCGCAGAATGTTTTTCGCAGAAGGCTCTCTTGCAAAGCATTATGGGATTTGCTGTCACAGCAGCCCGCTGTCACCATTGGCTGTTGCTACTCAACAGTGGCGACTAATGAAGATGGCGCAGGCACCGCGCAGTGGCCCAATGGGGAAGTGATCATCTGTCCGAACGGTAAGTTGACTGAGTTTGCTATATAGTCCCTGCTCTATATAGTGATTGAGGGATTTAGGTGCTAGGGCAGACATTGGGCACAGTAAGCTTGTATGAGCTATGAGAACAATAACCTTTAAACAGAGCATGCATGAGCCCATTTCTCACATGCATGTTTTGTGGAGATTTAAGTGGAGAGGGTGGGTCTTTTAAAAAATTCAAGAAAATCCTCCATTTGCAATACATTATCAAAATTTAACAATGCAATTTTCAAAATCAGAGTAAGATACAGACTTTCTAACTAACCCTGGTTACATGTCACAGACTCTGCATCAAACTGACCATATCAATGCATTTTTTTTGCAACATGTTTTTTTTCTCCCACAATGCTTACATTTCATCACTGCTGCACTTTAAGAAAATGGAAAGGTACAAATGTACAACGAAATTTCATTTTGCATGTACTCTGTGTATACAAAATAACAATAAATGTTTTCTAAGTCTAAGTTGCAGATATATGTGTAAGTTGCAGCTAGTGAGCAGATCCATGCATGACAGTAAAAATTAGAACTTTCCCACACCACAGTGGTGAGGTTCTGCTATAAAGGACTTCCGACAAGCAAGGTCATTAAAAACATTAGACCCTGAAGTGAAACATCTACATGTTTGTAGTTAGTCTAAAGAAAAATTAAATAAAAGCCAAAATATTGGTTAAAAACATTTTAAATTCGATTTTTCACTGAATCGCTCCGCACTAATGCTAACCACTTTCAAATAAGTTCAAAATATAATAACTTATTACTTAATTCTATCAAATATTACATCAGCGTGATGCTGAACAGAGTGGAGTCATGACGACCGCAGCAGAACGACATAATGAGCAGGTCTGGTCAAGTCACAGAGTCATGAAAGCATAACCTACATCCAGCCAACATGCAGCCAAAATCCCGCCTTAAACCATTAAACCACAAGACAGAGCGGAGACCTTGTAAAATAAATGGAGAGAAAATCTCTTTTAAACCCAAACTAATTCATTGCAAAAACAGATTATCCATCTGAAGTTTCCAAACTTCTTGAAACTCAACATTAAAAAATGTAATCAAATCAAAAATCTTTTAAATTTCCTCATTGTTAAATGTTTAAATTGAAGTTTATCTGCAGTGGAACTGAATCAGTTAATTATTGTGTTCATATAATCCATCGGTTTTCAGGAAGATCGGAATGAGAGTTCAACTTAAAAGTGATTCATCTTCTTTTAGGTTATTTTTATCTTTTCTTCTTTCAAGTTTTGACAAAAGAATTTTTTGTTGAAGTAAAATGTGCAAATCCCTTTTAAGGAGGAAAGACAGATGATTAAGGGATCACCTTTGAAAACTGCATTAGAGAGCAGAAATCCTACAAGTCAAACTGAATCTGAGGCATCTATCTATCTATCTATCTATCTATCTATCTATCTATCTATCTATCTATCTATCTATCTATCTATCTATCTA
>NW_015154380.1:3927-5387 GCF_000732505.1 Cyprinodon variegatus | reverse complement strand
ACACTGTTGCACTTTTATCCACAACTTTCTTTCCGCCGTCATCGTAGGTCACTCTAAATGCAAAGTGGTCCCATACAGCAGACCTATAAAGTGCTACTGGCGCGTCTTCCAACTCGCCATACCCACACAATTCTCCACAACAACTGATTTTTTACTGCTACACCCGGCTACGCTGCTTCGCTTCTTCTTCTTCTTGTTTACTACTGGTCGTTGGCTCTGGTCGCAGTACCGCCACCTTCTGCTCTGGAGTGTAATCGCTTCTCCTATGAGAAAATGGAGCCGCGCATGAACCGAACGCAACACACGCGAATCGAACCGAGACAGTTGAACCGAACGATTCGGACAGTTTCCAAAAACTGTTCCATCCCTAATATAAACGTCTTTTTTTCCCTCAAAATGTGCGGCGCGCCCAGTGCGCCCTATGTGTGTTGTTACTGCGGACGTTGTTAAAGAGACTTTTCCAGCTGGAGTCGTTATTAAGGCAAATCAAAAGGACTGGATGGATGAGGAGATGATGAAAGAGTGGCTGAGGGAGGTGTACTGTATGTAAGGAGACCAGGTGGTTTTTTCCACTCATCAACATCGCTGTTAATCTGTGACTCCATGCGTGCCCATCTCACAGCCGATGTGAAAAACAACGTGAAACAAATGAACGCTGTGCTTGCTGTTATTCCGGGAGGTCTGACAAAGGAACTTCAACCGCTCGACATCGGTGTGAACCGGCTGTTCAAAGTAAAGTGGGGGCGATGGATGAACGACGGAGACCACAGTTTCACGAAAAGTGGAAGGCAGCGCCGGGCAAGTTACGCCACAGTTTGCGGATGGATTGTACACTAGAAAAACAATCTAGAAATAAGTAAATATGTCTTAAATTAAGTGTATTTACCCTTAATTTCAGTTGTTAAATGAGATAGTTTGCCAATGGAATGAGTATATTTACTCTTAAAATAAGATAATTAGATGATATTTTCTTGAAATAAGACCATTCAATTGTGTTTTCTTATTTTAGGTGTAAATTGTCTTGTTCCATTGGCAAACTGTCTCTTTTATCTCCTCAATCCAAGAACAAATGCAATCCTTTTAAGAAAAGATGACTTCTAGATTTCAAATTTTTTCCAGTGTAGATGCTTGGGCTAACGTGTCTGTTGGCACTGTTGTTCGAGCTTTTGCAAAAGCCGGCATCATTTCCGAGGAGCCGCACGGCACGGAAAGTGACTCTGACAGCAAAGAAGGGGAAATTGGCATGTCTGATTTAGCGCAGCTGTTTAATTCAGAAACAGAGGATGATGACTTTGATGGGTTTGATTAATACTTTGTAATAAATTCATGAATGAAGCATAATCATACTCAGTTTTGCTCCCGCTCAATTTTTATACCTGAAAACTTAATTCAACAGCAGCCTCTGGCCGGGCCAACTCCGGGTTCACCGCGGCGGCTGGCAGGTGTTTTTTCATCTAAAT
>NW_015154380.1:0-564 GCF_000732505.1 Cyprinodon variegatus | reverse complement strand
GTTTCGTGTTCGTTTTGACTTCGTGTGGACGGAGTCATAGACTTTTTAAGTAAGCCAACTGAAGTAGCCTAATACACGTTAACGTTAGCGCCTATTTGTTCACGCTAGTAACTGCTAGCTAGGAATTCACAGGCTAAGTTACTGAGTGACTGAGAGTACGGTGTGATAATGTGATGTTAGTATTGCAGTGTTTCCCGCAGCACTATCTTGGCGAGGCGGCCGCCTCGCCAAACTCACTCTACCGCCTCGCCAACGTTCCAAAAAAAACAACAAAGTTTTAATTCATTGCCAGGCCCAGACCTTAAAACAGCATTGATAACTCTACGGCTGATAATACTGAATTGCAACACCCTCTGGTTGGTTATTAGGGATGGGACGATTTATGAAAACCGTCCGAACCGTTCGGTTCGACTGTCTCGGTTCGGTTCGCGTGTGTTTTGTTCAGTTCATGCGCTGCTCCTTTTTCTCATAGGCGAAGCGTTTACACTCCAGAGCAGAAGGCGGCGGTACTGCGACCAAAGCCAACCACCAGTAGTAAACAAGAAGAAGAAGCGAAGCAGCTTA
>NW_015154379.1:3163-5387 GCF_000732505.1 Cyprinodon variegatus | reverse complement strand
AGGGAGAACATGCAAACTCCATGCAGAAAGACCCCAGGCAGGGAATGGAACCTGGAGCCTACTTGCTACAAGGCAGCAGTGCTACCCACTGCTCCGCTGTGGAGCCTAGAAACATACTAAGATAATTGTCATAAGTTTGCACAGGCATCTGTTGTTGGCGTTCTGGAAAGTCTTTTGGGTTTGTTTTTTTATAAACACATGGAAATTATACCTACCATTTCTAATTAAAAATAAACACAAAATGGTAAATATTTTAAAACTTCAGCAATTACAAAATGCTGCCTTACTTGTAAAACCCTCTATGATTTATCCTTCCCCCCACTGTCTGAATACATTAAACCTAAAGCAGGTAGGGGTCTCACCCCCAGAGTCTCCTCCAGAGAATATGCTGAGATCCCACACAGAAAAAGAACATTGAGATAAACATACTAACCATATAACGTGATCTGTTATGAACAATCTGATAATAAACATAAGAGAAGGCTGTCTTACCTAATATTAGAAAAAAAGAAAGGAAAAAAAAAATTCAGTCTTGTTATGGGAGATTCAAGACAGGGGCCAACAGGAGCTAGGGCCCCCGTAGAACAGGTCCAGGCCCCTGTATTAGAAAAATATTATTTCAAGTAAAAACACTCTTTCCTTTAGCAGATCATCTCATTTACCTGCTCAAATTAAGGCCAAATGACCTGATTTTAAGAAATGGATACTTATTTAAAGCTCTTTTTATAGTCTAATTCTAAATAAATTTATTTCCAATTCATTGAAACAGTTATTTAGAAATCACATCTTCAGCCGTATTAAGACAGAATCACAGTTATTATTTGTTAGACCAGGATTCTGCATCTTTCTGGTTCACTCAATATACTAAATGCCCTGCATTTATTTTTATTTTTTTTATTTGTTGTTGTTTTTATGAAAGACCACCGCACCCTTGGTAAATATTGTCTAGAAATGCCACTGCTTCTTGGATATGTCACCCCACCGATGTAAATGTAGCTGTTTGATTACACTCTTGCACATTTGTAATCTGTGTTTAATTTGTATAGGATTTGCATATGAAAAGTAAAACTAAACGGAGAATTTATAATCCAGTTTCAAATCCTGTGCAGACTTCCAACATGTTTATTTTTTCCTATTTTTGTTTATATTAGAATTGCCCTGTTTTGACCTTCATCCTACTCCCCATTAACTTCATGCCACTAATAAAAAACATGATGCTATGGCTACCATGGTTTTACTATGGCAATCTGCACCAATTTCTCTCCATATTTTAGAGTTGTTACATGAAATCAAGATTTAGTACAACCTTTAGTAAACCTGAATCCTTCTCTGACTCTCATGAATTGCATATTTAATTAGAAGAACATGTACCTGTTTTAGTTAACTTGAGCCACAAAAGTGTGAAACAACCTCTTATGAAGAATGCTGGTTAATTCAAACTTTAAAGTGACTTCAGATAATCATTCATCTTCGTTCTGTTTTTTATTAGCTTTTCCAGTTGACAGATGTGAGAAATTCACAGACCTTTCTCTCCATCATGCCCTCGTTGGAACAAGCATCAGAGTCAGGCTACTGCTGTACACCAGGGATAATGACAGCTGTGCTGTTCTCCTGTCTCACACCAACCTGACAGAGCATCCACAGTTTAACCTGTCCAGACCCACCACCTTCATCATCCATGGATTTCGGCCCAGCGGTTCTCCCCCAGTGTGGGTGGAGGACTTCACAAAGAGACTGCTGGGCAGAGGAGATATCAATGTTGTGGTAGTTGACTGGAACTATGGAGCTGCTAATATTGATTATTTCTTTAAGGTAGTAGGGAATACATACAAAGTGGCAGAAAACCTGACAGCCTTCATTAGAATGATGAAGGTACAAAGCAACTCTTATCTTTTGTATCTAAATCTTGTGTGCTCAGAGAGCAATACCTCTAACAACTTTCCACAAAAAACCTCTGTTTCAGGATCATAATGCTTCTCTAAGCTCGATTCATATGATTGGAGTCAGTCTGGGAGCCCACATTTCCGGTTTTGTGGGAGCAAACTTTAACGGCTCGGTGGGAAGAATAACAGGTTAGTTTTGCATGTTAGGACATGATTTTATATCAGTCGGATTTAGAGTGAGATAAGTCGAGATGAAGTGAAAATAAAACTTGAAAACAATTTGAATTTCCTCTTTTTTACACAGCCCTGATAAATAGATTAGCTGCTAGGGGGAAATTCCT
>NW_015154378.1:4157-5390 GCF_000732505.1 Cyprinodon variegatus | reverse complement strand
ATGTCAGCAGACAGCAAGAAGCCTCCCAGATCTCCAGATGCATTTGAGATATCAAAAAAGTACTCCAGAGTGTTGTTCAGCATGGGGGGGAGTAGAAAATGAAGGCTAATCATGTTTTGGGTGTACTATTCCTTTAAGAGCAGTCCTGTGATGAGGCAACAGCTTGCAGGTGTGTGAGGAGGCGAACCGGAGCCAGGCGCCTCCTGGTGGTTCAAGGGAGAAACACAAAAGACAATTGGTTAATTGGTTTGTCCCTTGATTTGAATAATAAAAAGTAGGAAAAAAAGGGCGGGAAGAAGGGTGCCGTTTGGTGGCAGTATAATTAGAGAGCTCCGTAACGCCTCTCTGACCAAGAAATACATCAAAATTAGAATAGTTAACTGGGACAGTGATGGTTTAACCCCTTTTTACATATTTATCAATATTTAAACATCAAAAATCTAGGAATGTGCTAATAATGTTATTATTTCCAAAGACTAATCAAATTAATCAATCAATAGTGTTTATTAGTGTAATCTGGTCTATCAGTCTTCTCTGTCTTCTTATCTCTCCATCTTCTTTACTTTCTAAATCAAACTGGACCCAGCATTCAAGGCAGAGAGACAGTACGATTACTCAAAATGCGTTTATTAAACCTCAGACAGGAACCTCTGCTGAAAGGAAACACAGGTTAGTGACCTCGTAAATCTGGCAGAGGAAGGTTATGAACGTGAATCACTAACCTGGTTTAATAGTTCTGTCTGTGCCCAGAGAACGTGGTTGATTCCAGCTGGTCAGCTGGAAGGATAATCCAGAGGGTGAAGCCAGAGTCGGTGCTCAGGTTTCAGGATCAGGAGATCAGAAGTCAGAGGAGGCTGTGGAGGGAAATCCAGGTTGGTGACAGGAAACAGCTCCAAATTCAGTAAACAGGCAGAATCCAGCAGGAGTCCATAGGCAGGTCTGGCAAACAGATACAACTGGAACAGGGGGCTCAGTGGTTGAGAGGCAGAACAGGTCAGGATCAAGTAACCAGAAACACCAAGATAACGCTGAAACACCCTCACCACTGGCTCGTGCATAGTCAGCGCTGATGACTGGAAACAGGCAGGTTAAATAGAAGCAGGAGCAGGTGGATCAGATGAACAGTAACGACAACTAGGTGGAGTTAGACATGTCAGTGAAATGAGTAATTAAGTCAATCATCAGTGTCAAGATCATGACATTCTAGCACTCTTCTTACTTTTACCTGCTCTC
>NW_015154378.1:0-1294 GCF_000732505.1 Cyprinodon variegatus | reverse complement strand
GGGCTTCCTCTTCCATGGATTCAGAATCCAGAATATCTGCCTCTCTCAGCATCTCCTCTACAAACTCATCCAGCCCCATCTGGGTTACATCAGTAAGTTGAATTTCTTCTGACAGGTTGTCAAGATCCATGGAAGCAGCAAATTGACCAAGTCATCTGGGTCAAGAGACGGTTTTTTCAGCAGAGGTTTAATTACAGCAACCTTAAAGGCCTTTGGTGCATATCCCTGTTACAGAGATAGATTAATCACATCTAAAATGGAGGAGGAGATCAAAGGGAATACCTCCTTAAATAACCTGGTTATGTCAGCGCCTTAAATAAACTCAGTGATTGTCATGGCAGAAAAGTACAGCAACACTGTCATCTGAATACACCTCAATGGGCCCCCCTCAACTTGCAACTGTCTAATCAGCTGGCGGTGTAGGGTCAAGGGCAGGCTCCATCTCAATATGAGTCCACTTTGATTCTGTGGAATCTCTATATAGTTGGCAGGGCTGTGGGCAGATATTAATGGGGAATGGTCTTTGACAACGCACCTACAAACATGAAGTGGAATTATCCACCGGGGAGCCAAACAAGAAAAACATGAGGAGCAATGTAGTCTACACTGTATCAAAAACAAAACAAAAAAACTGTTGTGTGGTATTTGTACATATGGTTCAATGTAGCAGCAGCAAGGCTAGCACTGAAACAACTTTCTAACTAAGAGCGGCAGATAGATAACATAAACAAGCATATAATATGGCTACACACATAGCCGTAAGCTTTTTTATTTGCTTTTAATGAAGGCGGCAAACCTTTTTCTACCTGTCAGTTATCCACCGTGATAATCCATCTACAAAATGACTGGTATTGTGGCCGTTTGTTTGCCTGGCTTGCGTCCCTATATCTGGCAGGGAAAGACTGAAATATCCATGTCTACACTCCATGTATGCCTGCTGCTCACTTTCTTGAAAGTATAACCCACTTCTAATTATCAAACATTAAACTTATTTAAACCAGTTGCTGCTAATATAGCTGTTATGTAGCTAAATACTGTATATACAGGTAAAAGCCAGTAAATTAGAATATTTTGAAAAACTTGATTTATTTCAGTAATTGTATTCAAAAGGTGTAACTTGTACATTATATTTATTCATTGCACACAGACTGATGCATTCAAATGTTTATTATATTTAATTTTGATGATTTGAAGTGGCAACAAATGAAAATCCAAAATTCCGTGTGTCACAAAAATGAGAATATTGTGTAAGGGTTAAATTTTGAAGACACCTGGTGCCACAAACTAATCAGCT
>NW_015154377.1:4360-5391 GCF_000732505.1 Cyprinodon variegatus | reverse complement strand
GCATTTGCCACCCTATGCCACCCCAGTAGATCCG
The DNA here is from genome assembly GCF_000732505.1 of Cyprinodon variegatus. Lineage (NCBI taxonomy): Eukaryota > Metazoa > Chordata > Actinopteri > Cyprinodontiformes > Cyprinodontidae > Cyprinodon > Cyprinodon variegatus. The sequence goes on along the minus strand of NW_015154377.1, from coordinate 5,357 downwards.
CCTATGCTCCCAGCTGCTCTGTGTTTTCTCCATTTGTGGATATTACTGGGATTTTGTTTTTATCCTAAAGCAGGATTTTACTTCTAAATGTCTAAATCATTGAATTTCTTTAGATCTTTGTGTTACAAGTTACTATTTGAGATCTTTAAGTCTTTTTCATGCTGTCACACAGGTTCTGCTTTATCAATCTAAAGGCTAGGCATAAATCAGGCCTCTGACACTAGCAAATTAAACTGAGAAAAAAAAATCCATAATAGAATAAAGAGTAATTTTTTAAATGGAAGTATGAAAATTGAACCTCGCAAAACGTTTTCATATATTTTATCTTCTGAAATACTTTATTTTTATTCACATTTGGTTATTTTCATATTTTCTTCTTTTCAAAATGTATTGATTGATTTTCTCTTTTTTAGATTGACTTTTACTAATTGCATTCTTTTCAAACTGTGTTTTCCAGGTCGCATTCTCTTTAGCTCCAGGGGCGGGCTTTCCTCTGGGTGAGAGACGCATTTTTAATCGGTCCACTGGAGGTTAGCAATTTCTATTGGCCAAGAGTGAGACTTTGTCTTGGATTTAAATGAAGAGAGCGTGATTGAAAATCAATGCTCATCAATTGACCTTTGTAATGTAAACCTTTTGAACAGACATTTACTTTCAGACATTTTGTGTCATTTTAATAAAAGTTAAAAAATATTTATTTTTTTAAAAGCCAAATCCCATAGCGATTCTTGAAAGTCTGACTGTATGATCTGGTTGAATTGTCTCTATAAAGTGCCTTGAGATGACATGTTGGGAATTAAAAATAATACTATAGGCAGACACCCTGTCTACTTTTAAGGGAAGGGTTAAAACTTTCCTTTTTGATAAAGCTTCTAGTTAGAGTGGCTCAGGTTATCCTGAGCTTCTCTATAGTTCTGCTGCTATAGGCTTAGACTGCTGGAGGACATAGGGACCCCTTTTTCATCATTCTGCTTCATTCTATCTCTATTCTCCCACT
>NW_015154377.1:0-1454 GCF_000732505.1 Cyprinodon variegatus | reverse complement strand
TTTACTGCGTAAAAGTTCTTACTTTTACTTGAGTAAAGAAGTTTAATCAGTACTTCCACTTTTACCAGAGTATTTTTTAACACAAGTATCTGTACTTTTACTCAAGTACAGAAAGTGAGTACTTTTGCCATCTCTGATTTTAACGTTTCATTCATGTTTTTGCTCCAGTCTGTCCTGATCACAATAAATGCGATGTGCGACTCCAAACTGACTCTTTCTACGTCAGATTAACAGATTTTATTTTTTATTTTCCTCCAAAGCTGATGCGTTTTACTTTGTAACTGCGTCTCTCTTCCTGTCAGACCCATGAAATTGCTGCTGAATTGCTGCGTCCGACTAAAATAGACCTGGCCTCTATCTCAGTTGAAGCTACGCTGCCCCCTGCAGGACATCGCGTCACGTGTGATCATCACCTTGATCTTTCAATGAGCGCTAAACGCCACGATATCTGAGGCACGATGTTCTATCGGATCAAATGCAAAATCAAATTTGTTTTGTTCTGGCCTTTAGGCTACTGGAGGACATGGGGAGCCGTTTTAATCCTTCTGCTTCATTCTATCTCTTTATTCTCTCTATTGTTAGTTTAACCCATGTTAGCTCTGTCTGGTCGGGTCATGTTTAGCCGTCACGACATCCTGAAGCTGAGCTGCTGCCATCAATGAACCATCTGACATCTCATATATGTAGAAGCTGACAAAGAACATTTACAATTCCTGATTTTATTCATATTTATTTACAACAAATGACAAAGAACCAAATCATGTTTTTAAACACAAATATAACAACAGATACAGTTTCATTGGGTATTTAATTATTATATTTTCATAGTTTGATCCTGTTTTCTAGAAAAAGGCAAAAGTTTTGCTGTCAATAATAGTATGTTCTCTCTTTTGACATTAAACTGCCTCAGAGCTCATCTGCTCCACCATGTCTTTCCCAGATAGAGCCGCCAATGGAGCTACTCTAATTGAATTCTTCCTTTGGTTTCATTTGGTCTCACTGGGGTTTGGATGTGATGGTTGATGTTGAGGATGAAGCTGCAGGCAGTGATGCTCATTGGACAGATGGAAACTGATGCTCAGGTGCCTCCAGACCAGAAGCAGCAGACTAAAGAACAGTTTTCTCCCCAGAGCTGTCTCTTTATTGAACTCTAATCCTCACTGATCCCACTCTCCTCGTATATTGATAGACTCTCCCTCCTCACACCTGCTTCCGTTTTGTTATTTGCCATACTATAATTTTCACTTGCACTGTTGACTGTTGCTAGGGCAACAACTGTTTAAAGTCGTAGGGAAACAGTTGTTCTAACCTTTGCATTTTTGAATTTTCCCGAGTGGTGAAAGTGAATGTGATTGGTCGTTTATCAAGGGGGCGGGATTGTTGTGGGAAGGTTCGCAAGCAAGTTTGGTTGTGGCCGGTTTGTCGGAAGCATTTTGCTAACCAGTTAGCAACTT
>NW_015154376.1:2406-5399 GCF_000732505.1 Cyprinodon variegatus | reverse complement strand
TATGTATGTATGTATGTATGTATGTATGTATGTATGTATGTATGTATGTATGTATGTATGTATGTATGTATGTATGTATGTATGTATGTATGTACATTTATATCGCTTGTATAAACCAATAACACTTGTATAAAAGAGAACAACTAGCAAAAACCATGAAAAACTTGCATATAAAATAGAGTCAGAATAACATAGCAAAATATGAGTGGCTGTAGGTCTCAGATAATTACAAGCTTACAAGCCCATTTAACACATAACTCACTCTAAAACTCCCCCAACTTTAACAATGTCTCTGAAAAAAGAGAAATTATTCTCTGTTTACATTACTTGATTTCTATTATATAGTAAACCAAACATTTCCAACCTAAGTACCTCCTCTGATAGTGCCAATACCCAGGTCTGTATTATATTTCAGTGTAAACAAAGCAATGTGCATTAGTGCACTATGTCTCTTTAACTGAAGTGGCTAACGGTGTACTTCAAAACAAGCAAGTAGGTGTTAGTTATTAGTCACTGCTGGGGTAGATGTTGATTTTCTATTTGTGTAGGTGCATGATAGATATTATAGGATTATAGGAAAGATCTTCACACTTATAATTAACAGATGAATAGAGCTTGGCAGGAAAACTAATGGATTTTAGATAATGGAAACTCTCTAATGTACTTGAAAGAACACTTTCTTGGTAAATAATTTCTGTTGGTCCAGGACTTTCTATTGCAATGACTATTTTGAAGATGTATTGAATAAAATAGTGAATTCAATGATATTAAAGAAGATATATATTATATAATTAAGAGAGCAATCAGCATTTATAAAAGAAAGTGTTTTATAAAAAGGAAGTGAGCACCACAGATTAGGGGGGGCAAAAGGATGTGAGGCTTGAGACTGACATTGTTTGTATGTTGGAATCATTCATTAAAACCGGAACTAGGAGTTGAAACACTGCTTCTATTGTTTAGATCAAATTAACCATTCTAAACTAAGAAAGGCAAAACATTTTATCTTACTGTTTAGGGATGTTTACATTACAAAAAGATCATATAATGCCAATATATGGTACAAAATAGAGATCTATTCAACCATGAGGTGAACTTGCTGAATAAGAAGAGGTTTGTCCAGGAATAGTTGCTGATTTGAACCCAAGATGCTTCCATCCTGCCTTGCCTTTTGATGATGGTCACCAGGGGTGTGTCTCAATAAGCAGGTTTAGGAAACACCCATTCAAATCCGCAACTCTAAATTGATCTTCCCTAAAGCCAGGAACTCGGTTTCACAATGGCTGCTGTCAATTAGTTGAATCAATTCTAATTCAAGACAACAGCGCTACAGCTGAAAGGAGAGGAAGATTCTGAAGGAGAAGATTGCTGCTCGAGTTAATGCATAGGTTTATATGATGTGGGCTATGGCAGGCTGTTTTAACATCTCTTATAATCGCTTTCTGTTGTTCTTTTTGTAAATCACTACAACAGGATTGTTCCTGGTCAAAATCACATTTCTGGTCGAAACTGTAATAATAGAGGTTTTAAATTACAGTTTTGTGGCAAAAACTGAATTTCAGAAGAAAGTTTATATAGTTTTATATGGTTTTAAATATCTAGAAAACTTTAGACATTTTAAGAGGTCATTTTTATATTTATCAGCTTTTCTAAATATGTATGTGTGTTATCTAAAATACTTTTCTTGATAGTCAAATTAATACAGATTACCACTAACAATAGGAATATAGAGATCTGAAATTCGTTTTTAGACATCAAGAATGTTTATTCTAGATGTGAAGAATATTTTTTTCTTTGAAGTGGTCATTTCTCAAGGAATTTTAATTTTTTTCACAATCAAAAAGACTTGCCACAACCTGTTGTAACCACCATAACATTACAGGTTAATTTCTTGAATGGTAGTGGATCAATGTATTCTGTTTAGGTGAAATCAACTGTCAGCAGGTGAAGATCGAGTATAAAAACGTTGTTCTAATAGATGGAACATCACTGTCTCATCGTTTCTGTAGTTTGATTCTGTCTTCCATTAGACAGGAGATACTAAGTGGCTATTTGCAGATGCTTTGGATGCTATCGTCCCAATAAATGCTGTCATCAGTCCCATAGAATGTCTTCACATTGTGCCAGTAGGCTCAGTGCCAGTAACTCTAAGGTAATTCCTTTTTACCCTATGGAATAAATTATTTATTTATTTAAATTTTATTCTGTTTAAAGTAACAGATTATAATTAAAAATGTCTCCAGACCTTTACTGGTTGATGATTTTCTTTATTCGGACCCCGCTGATTTTTTATTGGTTACCCCTGATGTACACACACATTCATATCTAGGGACAATTTACAGGTTCAACCAGCATAACAGTAATGTTTTTGGTATATTAGTATCTGAAACAAACCTAAACATGCACAGGATATGCAAGCCTATGCAGAAAGAGACCATTTGATTTCAAGGTCTTCTTGCTCCAAGGTAACAGTGCTAACTGCCCCCAAAAGTAAACTTTCTTCTATATTTTATTATATATTTTTGTATTCGTCAGTGTGTTTTCATATACACGATACCCCATTTCTTTACCTATACTTTTTATTCTGCTTTGCACTCATAAATCTTTCATCCTTTGTAATCCCACAACTCAATTTTCAGAGCTAACCAAAAGAAATTGTTGAATTTCTTTTTTTTAAAGCATTTTAGACTTCATTTAAAATGTATATTCTTCAGAGCTTTAACCATGAAAGACAGACTCATTGTGGCTGTTACTGTGAAACTTGGCCCCTGAAGTTTAACTACAGAAAGGCGGCAGCATAACTAGCTTTTATAATTGCAATGTTTTTATTATTTTATGTAACCTATATAAATATCACAAAGCCAGGTGGAGATAACAAAATAAAGCCCAAATCTGCGATGTCTGCTATCTATCTATCTATCTATCTATCTATCTATCTATCTATCTATCTATCTATCTATCTATCTATCTATCTATCTATCTATCTATCTATCTAT
>NW_015154376.1:0-1220 GCF_000732505.1 Cyprinodon variegatus | reverse complement strand
TATCTATCTATCTATCTATCTATCTATCTATCTATCTATCTATCTATCTATCTATCTATCTATCTATCTATCTATCTATCTATCTATCTGTATTACTCAGCAATTTAGCAAATACAATAAAGTTTATATTAAACCTAATTCAAATAAAAAGGCAAAGAACAGAGCAGGGAAATTGTTATTCATTGTAATAATTTCAGTAACCCTTTGGCAGGGAACTTAAACATAACTGAATATGCATCATGCTGGTTGAAAGAAAAAAATCAGCACAGCTGGTTACATTTTTAAATGGGTTTCTCAAAACCTTCATCTCACCAGAAAATGACTGCTTGGCTATAAAAGGGGGCAAAAAAAATCTCTTCTACTGTTCTAATCGCATCTTCTTATGAGTTTTAGTTCAAATGTACTATAAAAGGATTATTTTCCATGCTGAATGTGAGTGAAAACAAATCTACTGAGTAGATATGTTTATATATATATATATATATATATATATGTATATATATATACAGTATATATATGGACGTCATTTGGTCCCACCTTAAGTCAGAGTGAGACCAAATGTACTCTTAAAGTGTTACTTTAACACTGCAACATTTACTGTATGCATTTTGGTCCCCTGCACATTTTACTGTCCAAAAACAATGCTATGCTACAGTACAGTTTAGACCGCCAACAAGCTGCTGATTGGCCCACCGTCTCTTCTTGCATGACTGGCTGTCTGATACAGTATATATGGGTTTTATATTTTATGTTTTTTGACAATCATACAAGTTTTATATCACAAATGAAGCACTCTTATTACCTAGGCACACTCATTATCTAAGTTTCTGTTTCCTTGAGAGCATGATATAATTTGTTTTTGTACTCACAAGCTCTCGGTACCATGCTCTGACCATGATGTAATAATGTTTTTGGTTTCGGCTGTCCACCAACCCTGGGTGGGTTCTGGGGGTGCCCGTTCCATATTTTGGTTTCTGTAATCATGCGATCCAGGCGTGAGAGGGAGCAATCACTTTTCCTGATTGGGTGAAAGATTTTCCTATGAAGTTTGGCATAAATGACGGATGGCGGTTGGCACTGGCAGGGTCTGCTAGGGTTGCGTACGGACGCCTAGCTCCGCGGGTTGCTGCCCTGCCGGTTTCCACCGGCCCTCCGATCCTTGTGTCACGGTAGGGGGACAATATAAATTGTATTGAGACAATATAATTTGTATTCAGCAT
>NW_015154375.1:3525-5401 GCF_000732505.1 Cyprinodon variegatus | reverse complement strand
GTTTCTGCTAAGTAAAAGTTAGTTTTGCTTTATTTGTTTCATAGAATATCTAGTTTTGTATTTATTGGTTCTTTTGTTATGTTATACCTCCCTCATGTGGTAGACTTGGGTTACTCCATCCCTTTTTAAGAAGCCTTTAGTTCTTTTTGTTTGAGTTGGATCCTCAGTTGACATCAGTTAAGTTGGGCCCAGATTCATGTTATTTTGTATTTAAGTTATTTTGTATTGCTCTTGAGCCTTTGTTAACAATTTTTACACAATTAAATGAAAGCATTTTTTTAAATTTTGAACACCTTTTGTCCTTATTTAAGTTTGGTCCCTCACAACGGAACAAAGAGCCCTCTTCCCCAAAACCATCCATAATCCAGAGGAAGCTTAGGGAGAAGATAACGGGCCTGATTTAACCATCCCGATCCATGTAACATGAATCAGTTTATGACTCAGTTTCATTGTCTCCTTTAGAGTTTTAAAACTTTAAAATCATCCGACATTGTTGATGCCATGTTGTCCATATTTCAAACTGACCACATGGTTTTAAAAACACAAACTGGTGATAAAATCTGTATAATAAAGTATTTATAGTTGTGTTTTGGAAACCAGTGTGCAGATATAACTTTTTTTTTTCTCTTGACTTGTTTTTATGAAGTGCTGCAAGCAGTGACAGGTCTATTCTAAGGGGGCAGTGGCGGATTAGGGGTTAGGGCATAGAGCGGAGGTCTTCAACAGGGGGTCCGCGACCCCTAGGGGGTCCGTGGAGGTACTACATGGGGGTCGTGAACGTTTTGGTTGATTAGACTTTTTTTTTTTATATCCCCCCTGCATTTTTTCCACTAATTGAAATGTCTTTAAATACACATGAACAAAAATTCAACACACTGTAGTAAACTCTTTCAAGCTGGGCACCGTTTCATTCACAACACCTGTCCCATCAACCAGGAATCGAGAATCAAGAATCAAATACTTTAATATTCCCAGGAGGAAATTACTTTTGTTACATTACTTTATCTGTAATAGAGTGACTATAGGACCAGGTTGATATAACACAATTTCATACAATATTAGGGGGTTCCCGCTTTATCAGTTTGGGGGTCCTTGGCCTGGAAAACGTTGAAGACCCCTGGCATAGAGCTTATAATCCTGAGGTTCTGAGTTTGAGCCCCACTCCCACAGACTGCCACTCTGGGTCCCTGAGCAGCCCACACTGCTCCTCGGACGCCCCACGATGGCAGCCCACTGCTCACCAAGGGGAAGAGTTAAATGCAGAGGTACATTCCTCCAATGTGAGATCAGTAAAGTCCAATTATTATTATTATTATTATTCACATCCTCGGGTACAACTGTACCTCAGAGTTATCAAAAAAAACAAATGCACCTACAGTTGTATTTTGTGTGTTTGCGTGTGTACAGGTACGTGGAAGTTGCATAAACTAAACTCATTAGTTAACTTAACTCTGATGTTTACTGGATCAGATTTTAACATTCCAGCAACTGTACACTTTCTAGGGGAGATAGAAGAGCTGTATTTAATTTATTTCAACTTAAAAAAAGCCCATATTCTCATCTTCAGCTACCACAGTATACCTGTCAGATTAAATAATACTAGTTATATTCAGCGATGGTATCAATCTTTCTTTCCTCTTTTTTCCTTTCCTGTTCTACTTTAAAATTGCAGTTTCCATAAAATCTGTAATACTCCCTGCATGAATTATAATAAAGCTATTTACATGGATATATCAAGCGGACCACTATGGCAATAGCCGTACTGCTCCACTTGTGAAAATTAAAATCTGTTGGGCTGTTTTTGGCATCAAGACAATTATTGTAATTGCCAAGTTTATTTCATCTTAGCTAGATTTCTTTAGTTGTGGATTAGTTT
>NW_015154375.1:0-887 GCF_000732505.1 Cyprinodon variegatus | reverse complement strand
GACAATTTTGGCCCCATATCTGACCAGCCCCATACATTTTAAAAAGCTCTAAGAGCCATAACGCCATACAATCCGATTTTCCGTTGGATCAGACGCTAAATTGTGTCTCTCATCTTTGCCATTTCACATTCGGCTGTGAACCCCTTCAGGCCACAGTGAAGTTCAAGATATTTCATTAAGATGTCGACACACCTGCATTAAAAAAAGCAGAGATAAGACCCTGAGGTTCCTCACCACGACAATGTCTGAGATTGTGTCCATGAAAATCACAAACAGAATCTGTGAGAAGGGACGACCATGGCAGAGATCAACTTGGACTGCAGACGGGTGTGAATTTGCAGGAAAATGCAGACATTTCCAAAAAAACATAAATGGGCAGAAAAACCAGACTAGAATGATTTACTCAGCAACAGTGCGGCAAATGTTCCAAAGTCTATACAAAGGGCAGACTGCTGCTCTTCAAGATGACCTTTTCGATTTTTATCATTCAATATGGTAAGTTTCTCAGGAAGAATAATCATTAAATACTAAGTCTAACCTTCAGTCCCATTTATCTCAATGGAGTCGTGGGTTTAGACGTAAACTAGGAGAAAGGGTTGCCTCTGTTGCCATACTTTGTTTGCTCACTCCTACTTTTATTTTTATTTTTTGCTGTAATACCACAAAACTTGTCAGTTACTTAAACTAAGACTAGAACCCCTAAGCTGCAAGCAGTCATCTTTAAGGAGTTTTTTCTCTTTTTGTTTTTAACAGGGTTCCCGCGGGTCCTTAAAAAGTCTTCAAAGGCATTGAATTCTTCAAAATAAAACTAAGGCCTGAATTGGTATTAAAATGTCTTAAATCAGTCTTTCGTAGGTCTTATTTTTAAAATAGGATTATTTTTATTA
>NW_015154374.1:4401-5402 GCF_000732505.1 Cyprinodon variegatus | reverse complement strand
AACGCAACCTTGACATAGTTAGATCCCTATGTCACTGACCATAGCTCTAACACTGGGCCAAAAACAGTTGGAGTTTTGGTGGGCCTGGTTTCAACAACACACGTAGCAGGGCTGATTGATGCATTGCTAATGAAAGCCAACAAGACACTGAATTAGCTCAACTCTCATCATTTGCAGCTGACCTCTTAAAAAATCCTCCAAAACATCAGCAAAACTGAGCAAAGCTCATTAAATCTGTCCTAGCTTTGCTTTTATTGTCATCTGAGGATATTTTTATCTGAATTAAAGTCTGTTTCCGGAATATATCCAACCAATACCTTATCATTCAGCTAAAAGTTTCTTAGTCTCAAAAATAAAACTTGAGTTTTTTTTTTCTAAATAAATGCATTAGGAAAAAGTTGTGCCACACCATGCCAAAATGGCACAGAAGGGGACAATCAGGATTTTTTTTTTTCAATTTAAACTTCTATAACTTCTCAAATGCTTGTTGCATGGACAGCAAACTTGCTATATCTGTAACCAAGATGTTGTTGCTGCACTTTTTTTTGCATGAAAAAGATAATTAATCCATGTGTGTCTCATGTAAAGAGGTGGAGTTTCTTGATGGATATTTTATCAAGAGTCAAACATGCAAAATGCTTCTACTGTTTATTCCTGTGGTGTCTAACTGCTGCGACTTATGTGAAACAAATGCTTTAAAAAAAAAAATAGAAATAATTCCATATCATGCATGAATAGATGTAAACTGAAAAGTCAAATTACCTTCTCGTTTAAAACCTTTGTCACAAATAATTCAGGAGACAGCTTCTCACCGGTGTGAGTTCTCATGTGTCTATTCAAATGACTTGTTAGAGTAAAACTTTTGCCACAAATTGTGCAGGAAAAAGGCTTCTCACCTGTATGAAATCTGATGTGAGTAGTCAAACTTCCTTTTTTAGTAAAATTCTTGTTACAAATGGTACAAGAAAAAGGCTTCTCACCTGTGTGAATTCTGATGTGAG
>NW_015154374.1:0-1898 GCF_000732505.1 Cyprinodon variegatus | reverse complement strand
ATAAAGAAATATAATAGCCTCTCTTCATTGGCTTCCTGTTAAATCCAGAATAGAATTTAAAATCCTCCATCTCACATATAAAGCCTTAAATGGCCAAGCTCCATCTGATATCAGAGATCTGATTGTTCCTTATGTTCCTAACAGAGCACTTTGCTCTCAATCTGCAGGTTTACTAGTGGTTCCTAGAATTTCTAAAAATAGAATGGGAGGCATTTGTTTTAGTTATCAGGATCCTCTCCTGTGGAACCAACTACCAGTTTTAGTCCGTCAGGCAGACACTTTTAAGGAAAGCCTTAAAATGTTCCTTTTTGATAAAGCTTATCGTTAGAGTGGCTCAGGTTATCTTGAGCTATCTCTATAGTTATGCTGCTATAGGCTTAGACTGCTAGAGGACATAGGGACCGATTTTTTATTTTTATTGGATTTTGCAAAATTGAAACAAACTTTTCTGTGGGAAAACAGTACTCTGGGACACAATGTGAGTAGAAGGCTTAATCTAATCCCTCTGTTTTAAAAATGTTGCTCTCTTCTTTGGTTGCAATTCCATGAGGATCTAACTTATGAGGAACACCAGAGTGTCGATCATTTTTAGGAACCAACTAGAAATATTTCAAACCCATTATTAACACAGCAGCATTTTGAGCAGGTGGGATTTATTCCCAGTTTTTTTTTTTTCTTAACTCTTTTCAACAAGCATTCTAAAAATTTGAAACACAGACAGATACTGTGGATAGAACTCATCACCACTGTGGAACCAACTACCAGTTTTAGTCCGTGAGGCAGACACCCTGTCTACTTTTAAGCGTAGGCTTAAAACTTTTCTTTTTGATAAAGCTTATAGTTAGAGTGGCTCAGATTATCCTGAGCTATCTCTATAGTTATGCTGCTATAGACTTAGACTGCTGGAGGACCCCTTTTCATCATTCTATCTCCATTCTCCCACTCTGCAAAATCTGTTAGTTCAATCTCTAACTTTCTGCTCTCTCTGCTTTTTCTTATAGTAGCTTCATCTGGTCTGTTCCTGTTTTGCTGTGACTCCATCCTGGAGAGAAATATCAGCTGTGTTGCTGCCATTAGCTCCTTTGTTTATAGATGTTGAACTTGGCCTGTCTTTCAGTGAAGTCGCATTAACTGTGACTATAACCCCATTTACACTATCCCTCAGAAGCCCAGTTTGAACCGAGCTTGGATCAGTTAACCCTCCTGAGCTTGGGTTTTACAACCATTCCTCACCTCTTATCAGCCGTCCACGATACTACAGCTTTTAAGGCAGAAATTACATAAACAAAAATGGTAGCACCCATAACATTCAGGAATGTATGTGCCTGAGAATGCGTCCTTTGCCCAAACTTTATTTAGAGCCTCAGTCTCGGCATCCTCTCTGGTCGCACCATGCTCTTTTGATGCCATTTTTTGTTAAAAGGGAGAGAAGAATTTGTGAACGGTTGTAAACAGATCTGTGAATTCCAAAGCTAAAACACATCAGAAAACCCGCAAAATTAGTCAGCTGACTGTAAAAAGGGGATGAAGTGGTCTGCTCATGCACTGTTATCAGAGAACACAACTGAACTGTGCTGAGCCCTACTGTTGAAATAGCACGAGATTTAGCGCAGTTCGGTTGTGTCTGGCATGGTCTAGTTCAGTTGCATTCTACCTAAACTCAAGTTATCTTTGTTACTGTGTTTGGCCTGTACTCAGCACAATTTCAAAAGGGTAGTGTAAATGGGGCTTAAATGTATATATGCCCTTTTCATCCTCTGACATTGGAGCTGGCTCAGAGCTCGTCCGCCTAGCTTTGCATTTACTGGACGGGGCTGCCAGTGGAGTTGGTTGACAGTTGCCTTTTGTATCGCTGCTTCTGTCTCTTTGAACCCCAGTCAGCCTCAGCAGATGGCCGC
>NW_015154373.1:4369-5406 GCF_000732505.1 Cyprinodon variegatus | reverse complement strand
CTGCGTCTTGTTTGATCCTGCAATTAGTTTCTCTCTGTATTTTTTTATGTCAAACCCTGTAAATTTAAATGCACTTTGACCCCTGAGCAGCGCAATTGCAGAAATAAAGCCAAAAATGCCAAAGTAGAAAGAAGAATGTTTTTGTGCTTTGCTTTTTTGGAGTAATGAACATTTTATTGATCTGTGTTTAATGCATAAATCATAGTAGATCAGGAAGTGTTTGCTTTTGAATGGAAACCTTTTATGTCTAAAACTATTCCTTTATTGAACATTTTGTTAGCTTGTCTGTCTGCTATATTAACCAATATGATGTATTAAACTAGATCTAATATTTTCACAGCTTTTGTGAGACAAATTTTTATATTGTAGGGCATTAATTCATGAAAAAGTTGATTTAAATTCTATAAATCAAAGTTTTCTGCCCAACAGCAATAACAAACTGCACTGCAGCATTCTATACCCAGCAAATGTATTATCTAGGCTAGAGCTGTTAGCCTTGGAAAGAATCTGGTTGTTATTCGAAGGTTATGTTTTTTTTCGACTTAAATCGACTAAAACCATAACATATCGTAATGACTGTTAAACTAGGAAATTGTGTCCCCCTGAAGGAGATTACACCTCGGAACTTTCCTTCCGGTTCTTTTCCTGGGAGCAAACTACTTCAGGGCTCGATGTTGACGATTGCCCAATCGCCCGGGGCAAGTAGTTTTTATTGTCGGGAGAGTACAAATTTCATTTGCCCGCCGGGCAGTGCAATGATCGCAAAAAAAATTTATTTATCACTCAAAATTACTTTAAAATCATCGACATTCACTGAAAACGACCCACAAGCATTGCCGACGCCATCTTTGTTGTTTTGTACACATTCGCGCGTGATTTGAAAAAGCCACGGGATTTTCCGCTAGATGGCGTGATTTTTCTCTCCTTGGGGAGAGAATTCTGCAGAGCAGCAGCTGGATGATCAATTAAATCTATACTATAATACACGCTAGATTAAAAATGATCAGTCAGGGATTAGGAAAATAATAATAATAATA
>NW_015154373.1:0-1218 GCF_000732505.1 Cyprinodon variegatus | reverse complement strand
TATCAAAAAAGTACTCCAGAGTGTTGTTCAGCATGGGGGTGAGTAGAAAATGAAGGCTAATCATGTTTTGGGTGTACTATTCCTTTAAGTGAAAACGTAAAAAAAAAAATATGGTTCATTTTACCTCGATCTCCCACAGCCGTCATTTTGACAGCTCTATTAGTTGCATTGTAAATTCTTCCCGCGGTTGATTGACATTTGGCACCGTTGCCTAGCAACCAACATTCTACCTAGAGATCTTTGGCTAATATGGAAAAAATTTCAGAAAAAAAAACTAACCTCAAAACAGGATTTAGAAATGCTTCAGAATATTGGTGATAGGGATTCGGGCAGAGAGGGAGAGACTGATGAGAAGGACTCAGATTTCAACAGCGAGTCTGAGGATGATCACCCACCCAGGAGAAAACGCAGACGTATCTGCGTTGTTCGAAACTGTTCAAGTTTTGGATAGCACTGCCCACAATCGGTATGCTCAGCGGCCCAACAGCCACACCTTAGCCTGTTTACTACTATAATCACACACAGGTTAGCCTGGATGTGTTGGATCAGATGATTAGGAAGTATTCTGTAAAAGATGCTAAGGCAGCTTGTTGCTGTATTTTACTATCTCCTGGACATAACAGCTATAAACGCCTTGGTTTTGTACTGGAGCTGTTTGAACATCATGCAATCTTATGCAGAGATTTTATCCTTGAACTGAAGAAACGGTTGCGTGTCAACCACATGCGCTCCGCAGGTTACCAACCCCTTCACCGCTGAAGAGCAGCTTTGGAGAGACAAAGAAAACACTGCCAGGTGCATCAGCGCTGCAAAAAAACAATGCTCATATGATATTTGACATAAATGTAAAAAGCTGGTCTGCAGGAAATGTTCGCGGATAATCAATCACTTACTGTAAATAAAATTATAAGTTCAAACTTCAAACCTGTGTGGTAAAACAGTCTTATTTATTTTAATGATTTATTTTTAATACAAATTTAGACCACAAATAATAATAACATACAATACAGCTTTTAAAAAATATATATTAGACCTGTTTTAAGATCTACATATCCATAATGAGTTTACTGTATATCGCACACTACAACCATTTCAGTTGGTGACATCATCACTACTCTTGCATTCAGGGTTCCCGTGGGTCCTTAAAAAGTCTTAAAAGGCATTGAATTCTTCAAAATAAAACTAAGGCCTTAATTGGTATTAAAATGTCTTAAATCA
>NW_015154372.1:3585-5430 GCF_000732505.1 Cyprinodon variegatus | reverse complement strand
CTTATTTGTTTGCATGTGTTGGTGGATTCATTATTGCAGTGCTTTCCACACGGGGTGGGATGCCCCTAGAGGTGGCGCAGGGTAACTGTGTTATCAAAATGAATTGAAGAAACAACCCGTTTTGAGAGCTTTTTATTTATTGCTTGGTCCTAATTCTGAATTAGCTTAAACAATTTGAAGAATTTTATTTAGTTTTTTGTTGAAATATTTAATTGACCACTGGTTGGAGGTTGAGGGAGCAAAGCCATTGTCTTGTAAACAAAAGCACTGCATGAGTGCCTTGAGACCATGAAGCACATTCATTTCTTAATTTTCTATCTACTGGAAATGGTAAGTTAGTCTTCTTAATAAAGATTTTGTTGTTTTTTTTTTACTAAGACTTGTCAAACATTTGGTATCGTTGTGTCAATGTTATCGTGTAAAAGTGGAAGAAAAAGCTGTATTGACTAAGAATCAGCAAAAAAATATTGTCAGCAGATATCAACAACCATTTATAATAATGATATCTGCATTTAGTGATTGAATTCCAGTTGATGTAGAGGTAAAATGTGTAAGGTTAATCTGTTTGTCTACTCTCAGGTACTGTGATCAAAGATGGCGTCTTCCATTGGATGCACCACCACCTACGTATTAATGAAGAACTCATTCCAAGCTATGGGAACGCTTTTATCTTTAATGCGAATAATGCGAAAAGTCTGTGGCCACAGGCTGATACTGTTGGATAAAGAGATCCTATTGACCCTTTAATAATGGGATTTCTGAAAACTATTGTTTTAACGAAAGAAAAGCAAAATGAGCATAAGTATAAAAAAGCCTTTTCTAGCGGCAAAATTTTGGTCCAAGTTAATCAGATTTACCATTACAGATGGCAAAACAAATGTGAACCTTAAGAAAACTGAGCTGAAACTTTATTAAAACGTGAATTTAAGGGTGTATACGCAACGGTTATGCTAATTTTTAGAAAAGTAAATAGGCAGAACATATGTCACATTAGACATTTTAAGTGGCGTTATTCTACATCTGAATAACAGATACTTAGTTGGGGTTCTAAGGGTCCTGTCACTACCCGATCTATCCCAGAAGCCCGATCCATCCTGCACATGCGTGAGCAGATATACATCCAGGCCTCCATAAATAATGTGATAATGGTACTAAATTTACTTATTTCGATCCTTAACTCAATAAAGAATGCTAATACACATCTTTAAAAAAATGTTTTTTTAGACTTTTGTGAGACAATTTATGCGTTTTGCATTTTCTTTGTTAAACTTCTTCTCTGACATCATCAACATGATTAAACTATGTTTATCTGGATTTTAGTTGTTTCTTTCTTTGGATTATGCACTAGATAACATAATGTTAACATGAAAGGAAAACATAAAACTCAAAAAGACAACATTTATGTTTAAATGCAAAGCCGAAAAAGTTAGCTACCATTATTAGCGTAGAATCCCATTTCTGGTGCAGATCAGGCAGTGACGAGTGATAAAACAAAAAAGATTTTAAGGCATTTATTTTCTCAGGAAATACATTATTAACCTTTAAAAAATTGGTTTCCTTTTTTTTGAGGAGGGAAAAACGTAATTTAGGTCTTTTTAACAAAATAAGATCGAGGGCGCCCCGGATGTATATCTGGATGCGCATGTTCAAATAAGCTGATGGCGCATGCTTCCGGGACGGATCAGCTAGTGACAGGTCCACTGCAAATCTGGATTTAATGGAGGATAAAGCCAATGAAGCGTCTTATCTAAAGGTTTTGGGAGCTTTTCTCATTTTGATGGTGGAGATGGGATCATTAGCACAGTTGTCTTTATCACCCATTTCGCAAAGCAGTGAAACAAAAAA
>NW_015154372.1:0-1128 GCF_000732505.1 Cyprinodon variegatus | reverse complement strand
TTTTTACATTATCTGCACAACTGTGACCCAACTGTGACCCCTCAGACTTTTAAAATTTTTTATATGTTTTTAAGTGAGAAAGTCGACCTGAAAACTTCATTTTTGCAGTCAGTTTATAAAGGTAACGATCCTGCCTTCGAATATTATTTAGCTGTCGGATCCACTCAGACTCCCCTTCAACAGCAGCCTCTGGCACGGTCGCCTCTTTGCGGTTTTCCGCTGCTGTTCACAGTGGCTGGAAGTCATTTTTCACATACGTAAACCAAACTAGAGGCATCAGAATAATATATTCGAACATATTTTGCCCGCAGGTTTCGACATTTTAAGTTAATTTTGGCGTTAATGAACTGTTTCAGTGGAGTGATCACAGCAATCTGCAGCAGTGCTGCTGTGTCTGTCTCCCTGCCAGCTCCCAGATCGGCTTCTCTGATTGGTTGATGTGGCGCGTCGAGCAGCAAGAGTTAAATTTTTCCAACTCCAGCAGCTGCTGCTTGAGCAGCCCGTCGAGTGCCTCAGATGCTGAGAAGCTCATGAGGTGCTACTTCAGCTGCTCAGACGCGCTGCTCCTGCTTCTCAAAATGAGCTGAAGCACTTTTTGCTGCTTGTCAACCATTGACTTTGAATGTAAACCAGCTGCTTCTGTTGCCTTTAGTGCATGCAGTCTTAGCGTAGCATCACTTCCAAACAGCCGAGCCAGAGCGTTAGCCTCATCGTGCATATCCTCATCATCAGACACAGTGATGATGTGCCCTTTGCACTTGTATTTGACCACTACCTGAAGTAATTCATTTAGAGGTACAAATAAAACTCTGGAAATATTTGTATAATTGTTTCCTTTACATATTATCAGCAAACTATTATCTGTATCAAATTCAGTGTCAACAGACAGTGAAATGGGTAATATAGAATACTATGTAAACTACACCATGCTGCTTGGCAGCGTGGTGGGTGTTGTCAGATATGCATGATATGCATTTCACCCATGCTAAGAAGCAAGCATTAGCATTAGCCCTGCTAGTTAGCACAAAGCAGCATGGAGCAGCAAACCCTCAGGTCCAGGGAGCAACTAACGAGGTCCAGGATCGTTAATGAGCTTAATTTCACAGCGACTGTTTCCAGGTCTGTTTT
>NW_015154371.1:3807-5432 GCF_000732505.1 Cyprinodon variegatus | reverse complement strand
GATCTGGTCCTGATCCGGTCCTGAGCTGGTTCTGATCTGGTCCTGATCCGGTCCTGATCTGGTCCTGATCTGGTTCTGATCCGGTTCTGATCCGGTTCTGATCATGCTCTCTGTCTGCTGCGCAGGTCTGCACCTGCAGCCAAGAAGAAGGAGACACCCAGCATCTTCTCGTCCAAGTCGGCCTTCTCTGAAAAGAGCAACGATAGCGGTGAGCATCAGAACCACTCTGGTTCCATTCAGACCAATCAGATCCGAACTCTGAAGTCCGCCTGAGGTTCTGATGCGTTGATCCTCTGCTTGCTTTGTAGACGGCTCCGGGTCGGACAGCGAAGGCGACGCCGCCCCAAAGTTCTCCACCTACTCCAGCAGCTCGGCGTTTGACAAAATCTCACCAGCAAAGAAAGGTACCGTAGGGCCGGGCCAGCATGGGGCGCCGTGGCGCCGCAGAACCACGCTGACCTTCCGCTCTCTGTGTTCAGCTGCAGCTAAGAAAGGTCCAGAAGCGGCGCCCAAACCCAGGAAACCAGCAGCACCCAAAGCAAAGAAACCAGATAAATCCATCTGGGACTCGGACTCGGACACCGGCGCCAAGAAGCCAGCAGCTGCTCTCAAAGGTACGACTTCCTGCCTGCAGCTAAGGAAACGCTCCCCGTTGGTCGGCAGCCGGTCTGTGTCACCTGTTGCTATGGTTACAGGTAAAGTCCGAGGAAAGAAGAGGAAGGACTCCGGGTCCGAAGACGAGTACAGCCCCATGAAAAAGGCTCCCAAACCTGCTGTTAAGGTGAGTGAGCCCACATTATGAGCTAAGCCCCGCCCCTCTGACTGCAGACCGCCGCCTCAGAGGTACCAGAGCACCATCCTCTGCTCACATGATGCCGCCTCCTCCGTGCCTCAGAGCTGGTGTCCGCAGGTCGTTCTCCACCTGTTCATGTTGCTTCTACTGGGGTTCTGGTAGCGGCCATGTTTGGCTGTGGTTAGACTGGTGGAGCCAATCAGAGGCTGACAAAGAGCTAGATTAGAACCAATGAGGACGGTCCAGTTCAGGAGAGACCCACACAGCATCGGCGGGCTGCGCCGTCTGAGAGGTTTTAGACGCCACTATAGGAACATTTTTAAGGAATGTCTGAAGGTCAGCTGTATGGGGGATGGTTGACCTCTGGGTGACCTCCAGCAGGAAGCCTTTAGTTTGGTCACGTTCTGCTTCTCATGCATTTTAAGGTGCGTTCAGATATAGAGGTCCAAACATAGAAGTCCAAACCGTCTGGTGAAGTGGTTGCCCCTCCCTCACCTGCTGCTAGGTAGAGCTGAGGCGTCAACCAGCAGCACCGCATGGAGAGAGGAGGAAGATGAAACCAGCTGAACTTCTCTACAGCATCACCACACGGCAGCCAATCAGGGACAGGATGGAGGAGAAGCTTTTTTAAAGCTTTTTCACTTAAATAACTTAAGGAAATAATGTTAAAGTCAAAGGGAAATCATATTCAAATGTCAAATCATTCTGGCTTAAACATGTATATAAATGTTCTCTTTATCAAAGTTAGAACATTTCTATTTAAAAAAAAAAATCCTGTCTTAAAATCTTGTTTATTTTTCCGTTATCTTCTGCAGGCCAGTTAGTTCTCCGT
>NW_015154371.1:2267-3467 GCF_000732505.1 Cyprinodon variegatus | reverse complement strand
ATGCTTCCCACAAACCCGCCACAACCAATCGTGCTTGCGAACCTTACGCCACAATGATCCCGCCCCCTTGATAATCAACCAATTACATTCACTTTATTCAGTCGTGTAAAGTCGTGCACCACTCTGGAGAATTCGGGAGAAACGGTTGGAACGGCCGCTTCTCTACGACTTTAAAAAGGCAGAAAGAAGGAACGCTCTGCAGACGTCTTTAGCTGGATTTAAAATAAGCCTTTTCAGTTCAGTCCTAGAAAGAGCGTCCATCATCCTCCCTCACCTCCAGCCCAGAGCCCGGTCTGTCGCTGCCCACTGCCCAGCGTCGGGGCTTCCTGAGCGGGGAGATTTACAAGGAAGTCCTGCTGAATCAGAGTTGCGTCTGGATGAACCTAAGTGTCCTCTCCACGGAGACTTAAAAGTTTTTATAAGGAGCAATTTGGAATCAGTCCATGATGTTACTGTTTACCTGTGCTTTTATTGTGAAAGGCCAACAGCCAGCCAGACCTTGACAGTGAATGCTATGTGGTTGCCAGGGGTAACGGTAGGTCCAAAGCAGAGTATCTGGGAGGCTGGAGATAAACTAAATATCAAACAATCATTCCACTAAATAAGGTCAACATGTTAGATGTCTGATGCAATAAGTTTCTATCAGGAAAGCAGCGCAGCGCTGACGTCTGCTGGGATGCTGATGTCATCGGCTGTGATTAAAAATCATTTATCTTAAAAACCAAATTAACATAAATAATAGTTTTACCTGCTCAAATGAAGCAGCTCTGAAAAAGTGGGAGCATAATGGAGGGCAGTTGACCTTTGGATGACCTAAAGAATAATCTTTAACCTCTGTGGTCTTTATTTTATTTATTTCATTTTTACAAATGACCATTTAAATTTACACACCTGCTCTAATGAAGCTCTAACCGTTCAGAGTATCTGCTGAGTTTCCCCCTGGCTGTGGGCGGGGTGTCAGCTTCACGCCGCTGAAGCTCCTCCTACTTGATGATGCGGCCCAGGATGGAAACGCTGCATCTGAAACGCAGCGTCAGGGAGAGGAGCGGCGTAGCGGTTAGAGCTGGGACTCCAGAGGTTACGAGTTCAACTCCCACAGCCTGCCACAGGAACTAGCTGTGGGTCTAGATACGGCCGAGGCGGTGAGGGAGGGGGGGCAAGTTTGTACGACAACAGAGGAACATGAGGGCCAAAAAGAGC
>NW_015154371.1:0-1115 GCF_000732505.1 Cyprinodon variegatus | reverse complement strand
GTTAGTTAAAAAGCAGTTGGCATAAATGCAAGAAGAAAAGTAAAAATAAAAGTGGAATTAAAATCTATATTTTTAGATGAAAAATGTTTTAGCTGATGAAGAAATATCTTATTTTTATTATTTTGTTTAATGGCACACAAATTCATTATTAGCTACATTTTTCAAGCAAAGGTCCTTCATTTATCTCTGTCTGTTTTGTTAATGATGGCAGGTTTGGTCCTCCGTAGCTCTGAATGTTTGACAGCTGGAAAAGATGAAATGTTTTCCTGTGCAGAAACCTCAGAGGCCTCCGTCCGACGACGAGGATGAAGAAGTCGACGACGACGAAGACGACGGCAGACTTCAACCAACAACCAAGAGGGCGGCGTCCCGCGAGCGGCCGGGCCGCGCCAGGAGGGAGGTGAAGTACTACAACGAGTCTGAAAACGAGGAAGACGATGAAGACATGTTTGATTGAGCCCGCCCCGCCCCGCCCCACCCGCCCGGAAGGCTCCGCCTCCTCTGTTCCCTCAGACTTTTGTACATTTTCCCTGTTTTATTTTTTCATTAATGGTGGCATTCAATGATTTTTAACGTGTAGGTGTTTTACACTTTTATTAATATTCATATACAGGTTTGTTTTTTTACGCTCATTGAGATGTTCCGTGTCTGAAGCAGCTTCTAGGGGTTTAGAGCGCCGGTCTGTAGCACATTTTAACTGTTCAGATGAAATGTAACTTTTTGAACATGAAGTTGGAAGTAAAGAATAAAAAGTTCACAGATCTTCTGTCGCTCTCCTCTCTGACCCGATTAGAACCCATCCTGGTACCGGTACCAGGGAGGACCACGTCCAAAGGTGTACCGCCCCCTGCTGGTCAAAGGCTGTCATTTCTCAGTTCACATCTGGATGATTGGGGGCGGAGTTTCAACGGTTAACGGCTGTTGCCATGGAAACTACCAACAGTTAACCTTAACAACTTTATCTTCCAAACTTTTATTTCTCTTTAAGCCCAGAGGGTCCCTGAAATGACATCTGTGAATTAAAGCAAGTTCAGACCCTAAAGCGTTAAATTGGAAATCCAGTCTTTGTGTGACAGGAAGGCAGTGAGGAACATTTTTCAGGTGGAATCTCTATT
>NW_015154370.1:3565-5433 GCF_000732505.1 Cyprinodon variegatus | reverse complement strand
CAAGAAGAAAAGGGACAAGAAGAGAGGGACACAACCTAGAACAGATAATGGATGTCTATTCTATTAACTGCCCGTCTTTGCCTAGGGCCCTATATATCCTAGATCCGCCCCTGAAGCAGAACATGTGGCTTTAAATCCTCCATTGGACACAGATCAGCTTTTTAAAGGCGACTAACTTTATCCCAAACCAGACACTGTCACTTTCAAGTTATTTCCTTTTTATTTTTATTTCCTGATTCTTTATTTATATCTATCTTCTCCGCGCCATTTTAGTTCAACTTTCTGTTTTCAGTTTCTTATATTTTCTGTTCTTTTGTTTTGATTATTTCTCTCTGTTCCGTCTTTATCTTTGCCCGTTGGTTCATCGTTTCCTTAATTCAGCATCTTTATATTATTTAGGATCCTTCTTTAAGCCTCCCTGCTGACCTCTTGCCTCAGCTGCTCGTTTTTCTAATTATCACACCGAATTCATGTCATTCTCCACACCTTCCTCAGTATTTATCTGTCTCTGATTGCTTCCCACCGGGTTCTCCTGTTTCATCTCCATGCTCCCTGGTTGAACGCCACCTTTGGACCAGATTCAGGTTTAGAAAGGTTTCCTTTCTGTCCTTTCAGCTGCAGATAAACGACCTTGATGCAGCTGGAGGATTCCCAGATCACAGCCGTCTGGTTTTTCTGTGATATTTGATATAAACAGAAGATTTTCTGGGTATATTCTATTAAACCAGATGTAAATCCAGTTTCTTGATTTTTAAACCATTGCTTCATTTATATTTTCTGCTCTTAGACCGCGTTTACAGGAAGGGAAAACCCAGATATTTCCCTGCGGTTTGGCCTCTCGTTTACACCAAAAACCCAGTTTTTATGACAGAAAATGATTATTTCTAAAACCAAAGTGGAGATTTCGGATGACGCCGGTTATGTGCTGCCTTGACAACAGGGATAAACGGCGTTTTAGCTTCTTAACTGTCACATTATGTGCCAGAAAATCCTTAAAGTCATGTGAGCGCCATAATACAGTTTATTATGGCGATCGACGGCGTATTTATGGTTACGTTTTATTAAAACGATGTTGTGTGCACCATATTATTCTTGAAATATTAGTTTCTCTAAATACTCAGCTGTGTGTAAATGTGGTCTAATCCTGATTTTTCCAGCCGGCCATTTAACACCGTGTCTCTGTTATCTCCCTGAATCCAGGGGTTCTCATGATGATCAGCACCACGGCGTTTGGAGTTTACTTCTACTTGGTAGCCAAAGTTCCCGGCGCCGCCTCAGTGAGTCCGACGGCAGCGGAACCCCACCCGGACCTGACCTGGCTGGCCCTGGCCAGCATGGCCATCTTCATCGCCGGTGGGTAGTTATGGGTTGATGATGCATCTTGAAGCGTTTGGACACATTGCTAAACTGTGTTAATGCTGCATTGATACTGTTTCGCAGAATACTGACACCTGCTGGACATTTAAAGTCGTAGGGAAGTCATATTTAAATGTCAAATCATTCTGGCTTAAACATGGATATAAATTTACTTTTTATCAGAAAAGGTTTGTAAATTTCTAAATAAAAATAAAAAATCCTGTCTTAAATCTGTTTTTTTTTTTTTTAGTGATCTTCTGCAGGCCAGTTCTGGCTTAAACATGTATATACATAAATGTCCTCTTTATAAGACGATATTGTTCCAAAATTTGGAACATTTCTATTTTTAAAGGAAATCCTGTCTTAAAATCTCTTTTTTTTTCCCGTTATCTTCTTCAGGCCAGTTAGTTCTACGTCAGCCTGAACACCTAAATTCAGCCAATCATATATCAACGGTCATCTGTCAATCAAATGTTTTCGGTCATAGCATCTTGATTCATATGTCGCAGCTA
>NW_015154370.1:0-1065 GCF_000732505.1 Cyprinodon variegatus | reverse complement strand
CAGAGCTATAGTGAAACTGACAATGCCCACTTTACTCTTTGACAAACATGGATGCCTCCAGTAAAGCACGTTCACATTCAAATTACTATTAATAATTATCATTTATTGAACAGGATGGAATAGTTTCATATTTAAAGAACTTTCAGAAGTTTGAATTCTGAATATTACTGGACTTTTTTTTTTTAACAATGTTTTTATTAATTTCCAATAAGAACATCCAAACACATGTTGACAAGCGTTACACTGTTTGCATAATGAAAAGCCGGTCAACATCATTGCACACAAGTATATAGAACAAAAAAAAAAAAGTGATTTAAATTAATTCGAATTAAGATATCAAAAAGTACATACATAAACCAATAAAAATAATTACAATTACAAATAATAATGTAAGGACTTTTCCTTTAGTAACTGCCCCCAGAAGGTTAAAAATGCAAAAACATCTGACATAATTAGGAGATTCAAAGTCCTAAGTTCAACTTTCTGGATATGAGCAGACTTTTCCTTTCAGAATGCAAACATTTGAGTGACTTGAACCTTTTTATGCTGCTGTTTGTTTTGCTCTCAGGATGTTCAGTTTGCAGTTTTAACCACAGCGTGAAGAAAATCCTCTCTGATAAAACATGAAATTATTTGAAAGTTTCCATACAGCTAGAAAGCTCCAGACTGATTCGTCATTAGTAACACTGTTGTCTCAAACGGTTGGATTTACCAGCCTACCATGGTGTTTAAACATATTTTTAAATAATCCCAGCGAAGTTTATGATTTATTTACCACAAAATGTTCAGCCTAGGCTGTCATGATTCTATTCAGTTTATTTCTATAGCTCCAATTTCTATCCTGTCCCCTCAAGGCACTTTCCAGTTCACCAGATCATCCAGTCAGATTGATTCAAAGTTTTCTATCTAAGGAAAATCAGTCTTATTGACTCTTCAGCAATCCCTCACACTAAGCATGCTTGTAGCGACAGTGGAGAGGAAAAACTCCCTTTGAACAGGAAGAAACCTCCAGCAGAACCATATGATGTCACATAAGAAAGATATTGACTCTTAAATATTTAAAAA
>NW_015154369.1:0-5437 GCF_000732505.1 Cyprinodon variegatus | reverse complement strand
CATTAAAAAAAGTAAAATAACTCCAATTTAAAAACGTTTGTGTGAATGTAAAGCCTATAAATTTCAAATTGTAGAGCACTGCTGGAAAAATATTTTCAATGTATTATCACTGACATATTAAAGGATATGCTTACATCTCTCTTTTTATTGTCATTTTAGTAGTTAATATGGGAGGAATGGCATGATTAAGTATTCTGCGTAAATAGTTTCCTGAGTAAATATTTAAAAATGTTTTCATTTAAATTACAGCTGTAAGTCTATCATAGCATTTTTCACCAGTTCTGTACATAAAGAGAATAAAATAATAATAATAAAAATAAAATAAATAATTATTGTGTCTGCTTTCATGATTGATATTGTCTTTGTCATTCATGTGGGTTTAGGTAGATTGTTCTGGCATACTGGTTTGTGTCTGTCCCACTTATTCCTTTTTAAATATGGGATATTTTTACCTCGATTGTTTTACGATCCAACCCTGCTTGAAACTTTTCCACAACCCAAACCAACTTGTCTGCTGTATTTCTTGGTTTTTCATACCCTTTTAGTTCACTAATGCCTTAACAAACCTCTGTGGCCATTACAGAAAAGCTGGATTAATACTTAAACAAGTTAAACAAAGGGTTATTGCTCATTAGACTACTGAAAGCTACTTGTTAGACTGGTTTTATTTGAAGCATTGAGAGTTAGAGAGGGCAGGAAATACAGTCATGCCAAACCTTTCCATCCACCCATAAATCCATTTTCCGTCATGCTGGCATCTCGAGGGGTGCTGGTGTCTATCTCCAGCTGTCAATGGTTGAGAGGCGGGGTTCACCCTGGACAGGTCACCAGTCCATCGCAGGGCGACACAGAGACAAACAGGACAAACAACCATTTACACACATACTCACACATAAGGATAATTTAGAGAAGCCAATTAACCTAACATTCATGTTTTTGGACTGTGGGAGGAAGCCGGAGTACCCAGAGAGAACCCACGCATTCACAGGGAGAACATGCAAACTCCATGCAGAAAGACTCCCAGCCTGGAGTTTTATTTATGAAATAACAATCCTGAGAATCATTTTCTCTGTATTAATAGAGGCTTTGTAACGGCAGGATCAGTACATAAAAGGAAATATCACCTTGCTATCAGAAAAGAAACTGCTTTCAGACGCCCATGTCTATAGAATATTTTACTAAAAATATATATTTTTACATTTTCTGGGTAATTCGCATGTCGGATTATAAGTTGTTTAAAACGATGAATTGTGCACTACTTGCTTACAGTTTATTTTAGTGCACTGCATTAAGACCAGCACAGTGGTTATTGCGCTTACCAGCAGATGTCAGAGTTTCTCTCAGTTATAGTGATAGCTTTCAGTTTTGTTTCTGCCTCAAGCAAATGCTGGCCTGATTAAGCTCTTACTGAAACCTAAGGCGGTGTTGTTGTCCACTTTTAGGTTTCACTTTCCCGAGTGCCACAACCCTTCCTTTGCTTGATGATGCATCACAGCCACAAGCTGTTTGACAGATCTGAAGATCAGCTGTTAGAGCTTTTGATCTTCTTCAACCAACAGTCTCATCTGTTTTTAAAAGATGAACCAGCAGGATTGGACACGCATCTTTGATGATCAAATTGCAATTCTAAGTGGTTATGGAGACACTTGGAATCTGGTGTTTGATGAAAGTATTGAGCCTAATAATCCACCCCGTGGCTGGACGAAATACTTCAGGAAAACAAGTGCAAGGTCAGTACTGGACTGCAGTTTGCCATCTACTCTGCTAAGAATTGAAATGCCATGAACTTCTATTGAATTCCTTATTTCTATATACTTGATGTATATTGAATGTGTCAGATCTGAGATATATCCGGGGGGGGATATATTTATTGAAAATCGTTTTTTCTTTTGTTATTACCTTTTTTTTGGTAGAGCAGATCCCTGCGTTAAGATAGTTCAAAGTCCTGCTTGTTGACAGAAGTGTGCATTGACTTTCATTTACTATATAGCAAAATGTATGTGTGTATTTTCACTCAGAAATTGAACCTATATTTCAAGTAGATGCAATTAGTGGATACTGGACACAATTAAAACAAGATACAACAACCACAAGCTCCTGAAAACTTATAGAATTTTGATATATACCATGTAAACAAAGTACAATAACAGTTATAGCTTCGTGTCAAAAATAAAACAACTGAAAAATAACAAAAAAATCGTTAAAAAATCATAATCAATACTGTATTACAGTAACGTTGGTGTGATTAACAAATTGTCTTACCTTCTGTACTGTCCCACTGTATATTTTTTGAGCAGTATATATCAATATTTATATCTATACAGACAGACAGACAGACAGATAAAAATAAAGGAAATACATAAACAGCACAATATAACTTCAATTAATTCAAACTTCTGTGAAATCTACCTCCACCCTTAGGAAGCAACACTGATTGACAATAAATGTCTCATGATGTTGTGGAAATGCAATAGACAACGGATTGACATTATTGCAATTAGCAAGACACACTCAATAAACCAGTGGTTCTGCAGATGGGGAACACATACCAGTTCTCAGTACCTATGCTTTCTGGCTGATATGTTGTTCACTTTTGAATGTTGTTGGCGCTTTCACACTCGTTGCAGCATGAGACAGACTCTTCAACCCACACAGGTGGTTCAGGTCATGCAGCTCATCCAGAATGACACATCAATGCGAGCTGTGGCAAAAAAAAAGTTTGCTGTGTCTGTCAGCATAGTGTCCAGAGACTAGAGGCACTACCAGGAGAAGGCCAGTGCGACAGGTGATGTGGAAGAGGCCATAGGGGGGCAACAACCCACTACTTTCACCTTCGTGCAAGAAGGAACAGGAGGAGCACTGCCAGAGCCCTGCAAAATGACCTCCAGCAGGCCACAAATGTTCAATCTGTCTGCACAAACAGTTAGAAACTGACTCCATTAGGATGGTATGAGGGCCCAATGTCAAAAGATGGGGGTTTTGCTCACAGCCCAACACCATGCAGGACGTTTGGCATTTGTCAGAGAACACCTCGATTGACAAATTCGCCAGCCGCACTTTGTGCTCTTCATTGATGAAAGCAGGTTCACACTGAGACATGTGACACGTTTGACCTGTTTGGCATTGGGTCGATAATAGTGTGGCAGTTCTTTTGTGGGCCCCACAGCCCTCAATGTGCTTGCCAGAAGTAGCGTGATTGCCATATGGTACCAATATGAGATCCTCCGACCCATCGTGTAACCATATCCTGGTGCTGTTGGCCCTGGGTCCCTCCTAATGCAGGACAATGCTAAGGCTCATGTGGCTGGAGTCTGTCAGCAGTTCTTGCAAGATGAAGGCATTGAAGCTACAGATTGGCCTGGATCCGATTGAGCACATCTGGGACTTCATTTCTCGATCCATCCACCAACGTCACTTTTCACTGTCACACAGACTGTCCAGGGGATAGTGGATGCTTTAGTCCAGGTCTAGGAGGAGATCCCTCAGGAGACCATCCCCCACCTCATCAGGAGCATGCTAAGGTGTTGTAGGGAGGTCATACGGCTACGTGGAGGCCGCACACAATACTGAGCTTAATGTTGACCTGGTTTAAGTACATTAAATCAAAGTTCGATCAGCCTGTAGTGTGTTTTTCCAATTTAAGTTTGTGAGTAACTCCAAATCCAGGTCTCCTTTGGTTAATAAATTTGATTTCCCTTGATGATCTTTATGTGATTTTGTCATCGGCACATTTAAATTTGTACAGAACAACGGTATTTAATGGGAATATTTCATTCATTCAGATCTAGAAGGTGTTGTTGAGCGTTGCCTTTATTTTTTGAGCAGCATGGATATATATATATACAAAGAGAGAAAGCACAAGTAATATTCTTTGATTTTGTACTATAATATAAAATAAAACAGTACATTTAAAACTGAATTGTCTTTTTATTTGTCTTAGATTCAGCTGCACCTCATGTAGGAGAACTTGGCCTTCAAACCGGGTCGTGGTGATTTTCCACATGCACCTAATGGGTGGGCAAGGCACTGTCAAGGTCAGGCCTGCACGTCAAAACTGCAAGAGATGTACCAGCGCAGCAATGGTGAAGCCATTGGTTCAGCCAGACAACATTCGTATCCTGATGGAGAACCTAGTGGAGAAAGTTAGAAGAAATTGCTACCATGAAGACATCGGAGAGCTAAACAGGATGTTCAACAGCCTTGATGTCAAGAGTCCCCATGAGCCTAATCATTGTGAGGGATGCAGGTTAGGAATCTGTACCAGAGAATGAGCTAATAATGATAAAGTTATTGAAATTATCTACAAAATGCCTCTTTCTTTCTCTCTCTATGGTCATACTTCTGTTATTGTGGGTTTTAAATCCATATTTATTTGTTATTACATAAAACTGCTTTCATTAATAATGAGAAATAAAATGTATTATTGTATTATTATAAATGTATTAAATGTATTATTTCAATTTAAAGTAAATGTGTCTTAATAGGATTTGATGAAAAGGTACCTCTAACTGATTTGTCATTGTGGTAAACTGGCCTTTAAACATAAGAATATATACATTTTCTAAGTTTAACTTTAAGAACTGAGCTGAAAAAAGTATGTTATTACACTATTTTAAAAAGATGCACAATTTTTAAAAAGATGTCATAGTTTTGTGCAAACATATATAGTTTTTTTTTTTTTTTTGATGCATTTTTGCATTATGGTGTTCTAACTCGGTGGATCATGAAATAAAACATTTGATTGTAAAAAAGAAAACAGTTGCTTCTGTCTGTTTGCCAGAAATGTGAAAATCAGGCAATTAGTAGTTATGAGCAAAACCCTCTTTTCACTTTTACTATATAATATATTTATTGTACCAAAATTACAATTCACCGGTTTGTCCTTCAAAAATTATTTATAATTTTAATTATAAGATTCCAGTAGCAAATAAACAGTGTTCTTGATTCTCTGGAAAATGTATGTATTATTTTCTTCAAAATAAGACTGAAAGAAAAAAAGTTTTATTTGACAGTAAAATATTGAACTTTAATGATACCATATATCATATAGAGATTGTTGCACAAAAAAATGTTTCAGTTTTGTCTTTTCTGTTTTGCTTGAGTGAAGTTTCTTCATGGGATATAATCCAAAAAGAGAAACAATAATAATCACAGCCTCTTTCATTTTGTGCAATTCTGATTTGGAGTAAAAACTAATCCTTTCCATCAGACGTGGGTCACTCCATCAGTTCATAGAAGAGCCTCAACTAATTTGGTCCCCAAAATAACATCTGGATAGGAGTGGTGTTGCCAAAATATGGTGCAGGTCCCATTTTTTTTTTTTTTTTTTTTTTTGCAGAGGTCAATAAGTTCATAAAAGGTTAATGAACTGTATAATTAAACAAGATAATTTGCTATAATGTATAAAGAATGCATGACTGTTATATTTATATATTAT
>NW_015154368.1:2551-5441 GCF_000732505.1 Cyprinodon variegatus | reverse complement strand
CACTATTGTCAAAACTAGGATGACCAGATTTGGGGGGGCGGCTGCTGAGCCACTGATTGGACCGGACCGAGCATTCGAACCGAGCCATCAGCTCTGGGGCTGCCAGCTGGGGAAACCCCACCGGGGTTGGGTTGTTCCCTCCCTCGCTGGCTCCCTCCTCCCATCTGCCAGAGTTCCCGGACCAGCCCCCGATCTGACGGCTCGGTGCTGCTGCACTGTAATCGATCAATAACCAGGACGATTTTGAAATTCCCCCTGGACATTTTTTAGGTATGAAAAGTAGGACATTTCCGGGAAAAAGAGGGAGTCTGGTCACCCTAGTCAAAACTGAGGTGCAAAGATGTGGCTGCTTAGTTGATGGATGTGAGAAAAAAAGTCCTCATTAACACTGATCCTAGTGATAGCAATGCTATTCTTAGTTTCTACAGTCCAAGACCAAGTGGATGGATGGATAGATATGACAGGACAAATAACATGGATATGCACTTTTAAGCACTACTTGTGGTTACCCGATGTTCCAAAAAGGTTAAAAAGCAGTCAACTGGACTTTGTTTCCAAGTTTGAAGACATTTCGTTTCCCATCCAGGAAGCTTTTTCAATTCAAATGTCAGAAATAATGTTGAGTTCAAGGCTTTATAGAGTGGACCTAAAACAAAGCCTTGTTTTTGCTTATAAAACATGCAAATTGAACCAGATAAACGGGTCCACCCCTTTGGAATGGGGGTCATTTTGTTAGCCTGCAATACTCCATACCTGTCTATGTCTCTGAAAGGGGAGTCATTAGAGGGAATTGCTGGCTGAATAGGCAGTCTTCTGTCCCCATGTAAAGGGGTTGGGGTTGCATGTTGGGCTACTGTATAAAGCCTCAAACTCAACGTTATTTCTGACATTTTAAATTGAAAAAGCTTTCTGGATGGGAAGCAAAACGTCTTCAAACTTGGAAACAAATTCCAGTGGATTGTTTTTTAACTTTTTTGGAATGACTCTGACCTGCATGACTAACAATCTTCACCAGCACACTTACCCCATGTTAGTATGATAATGAAAAGATTTCTGGTGCCTTTATATTATTGTTTGTTCTTTGCTGCCCACTTCAGGACATAACCTTAGACACAGCTTAAGGAACTCATCAAATATTACTACCCTTTAAAAACTCCAGTCTTTGTATTATCTAGCTGATAATAAGAGACTCTACATGGAGCTGGTTAAGGCACATAAGTGCAAAAATTGATTCTGTCGTGTGTAATATATATAAAGCAGCTGAAACTAGAACAGATAGAGGGACTTGGCCTATTTGTTCAACCCAATCTATTTTAAACAGCTCCTCAAACAAAGCCTGGTGTCTGTTGGTAGTCTCCTGGGTTTCCCAGAGGATCCTTATTAGAGCTGTTTCATACAATCCCAAGGGAGCCGATTTCATTTGGTGGTTTTGACATTAGAAAATGTGAAGAGGTTGAAGGGTGTGGACACATAGAAGGTTCTGTCCTCTACGTTTTAAAATATACAGACAATTCCTGGATAAGTTCAACTTAAACCTGTTCCAGCACCACCCCTCTCCATCTCCCATTGCACTAAATATAAATAAGTTTGTGTTTAATATGAGGATTAACATGAACCATAATGCTGGTAAACAACAAAGCTAATAGTTTTTGACCACATCATATTAGATTCAACTCATGCTGGGCATGGAAAACATGCATTGCTTTCCTCGTACAGTAGATTTCAATGCAGTTTAGTAAATGCAGCGATTTCACACAGCGTTAAAAGGCTCCAGTGGGATTCATTTGCACAAATGCACATAATCAGACTGCAGACCTATCTTTAGTTAAGCACCTCTCTGGCTGCTGTGTGCGTGGGGTGAGATCTCCTCCAAAAACATATTCAGCAGTGTGTGATTCAGACTTTTGACAGATGTTCCTCTCGGGGATGTGATGTTGGTTCTGTTGAGGAGGTGGGAATCATAAAAAAAAAAACTTAACAGCAAAAAGAGGCAACAGGGCATCTTTTTAATAATGACTTGTAGTCTAGTGTGGCCTGTTAAAAGGAATGTGACAATTCCTTTGTTTTCGCAGTGAGTATTCTTGGCATCCCTACCTCATCCAGTTTATGTTTTTGTGATTTTGTTATTCTCATTATGATGTGCTAATGGCACATGTCGCAGCAAGCTAATAGTTTAATCTGGCACAGGCGGAAAATATGATGTTCCTCCGAGCTTCAGCATAGACAATATTGAATTTCACTCGAGGTTACAAGTGCTTATTTACAGAGCAGGTGTGATGAAGTGCTGTTTGGGTCTCTTGATCACTGATCATTAGTTTGCAGATTGTTGAAGAGTCAGACAAGAATGGGGGGTGGGGGAGTATTGCTGGAGCACAATGCTGCAGAGGAGAAATCAGTAGAAGCTAAACCTTCGTTGACCTGTAAGCTTCTCCTTTAAATTGAGGTCAGCATTGATTTACAGCATAATTACTCTTGATATGGACCTGATCTTATCCAATAATGTCAAACCTGTTCTGTAACAAAAAGCAGGAAGTTTTAAAATACGTTTTTATTTCCTCTTTTACTGATTTAAAAGGGGGATAATAAAGAAACCCCAAAGACCTATTGTCATGATGTTATGCAGAAAACCGAACAGAGAGACCAGGAGAAAGGTTTAAAGGGTTTTATTGAAGAAATAAAACAAGGGGAGAAGTGTTGCTCTGAACACAGCTCAACTGGAACTGCAAAGTGAGGGGAGAAACAGTGGTTTGTTCAGGTTCAGTGGGGAATTTGACTCGAGAAACTTGGAGAAGAGGTTTGGGTTGCAGACTCACGTTTCCAGAGAAGTTGTTGTATCATTGACTCCTGTCTGTGTGCCGTGGTTCCAGTGTTTGTCCGATTCGGTGGAGGG
>NW_015154368.1:0-1471 GCF_000732505.1 Cyprinodon variegatus | reverse complement strand
AACATGCAGGAGTCCGAAGACAAGACAGGCAAACAGACCAGAAGAGGAACAGACAGGCTCAGTGGTTAAGAGGCAGAACAGGTCGGGAAATCAGAAATACTAAAACCTTCTCAATACTGGCACGAGAGAACAAGAATAATCTGGCACTGATAACTGGATGCAAGCAGCTTGAATAGAGGCAGGAGCAGTTTGATCAAATGAGAAGTAATGAGCAACCGGGCAGAGTTAGACAGGTGAATGGAATGATTAATTAAGCCAGTCCTCAGTGCGAGGATCATTACAGTTACAGCCTCAAGCACTTTACTCACTATGTAAGTGAAGAAATTTAAATGTAAACCTAAATAATCTTATTGTAAAACACAGGATGAACTGCTGTCTCCTGTCCATCTGCTGATCTGGCATCCAGATGTGGATGTAGCTGATTCAGGCTAATCATCCAGCTGACATTCCTCCTTACGGCTCCTTCAGAGGAGTCCCGTGGCGTCCGCCGACTAGCAGGGATGTCTACTGTACGCGTTCAGGGAAATACTTTGTCTTACATTCTGGTAGGACTGGGAAATCTCTAAAATTGGATCACAGATAAAAGAAGCTAATTTTAACTTGTGTTTGGGATTTCCTTCCTTTATTCATGATCTGTATCTTGTGACCCTTGAGTCAGAGCATTGATGGTCGGTACAGCGAGAGTTTTGCTTCTCAGAGCAGCTCTTCCCTCTCCACAGCAACCCCCTTACAACAGACAAGGCTCCATTCCCTCCATATCCAACGTATGTAAAACAGTTGAATAAATAGTCTGTTTTTATACCTCAGGCATCAGTTTTCAACTTTTGGTTAATGCAATGTCTTTTTTTATTTGGTTTTTGCTGAAGGAACCAAAAAAACAATAAGCTTTCATCACTTTCAACATTCCTAAGAGCGTCTACAACAGATGATTTGTTCACGCTGTTTTATTGGAGGGCGATTGAATAATGTGCTTTGATTCTCTGGATTGATTTTATTGTTAGGAGGACTAATTTGTCACGTGCTGCAACATTTCCTCTCCACTGTAACTGCAGGGGGGAACATCAAGCCTCGCTGTCACACGCTCTGACAAATTGGTCCACAATTTCACACAGGCATTCAACAATCCATCGTAAAAAGAGGAATGCATTTTAGAAGAGGCGCAGAAACCAATTTCTCTGCTGACAGCAGCCTCAATAGACCTCAGTCCAATGCGGCCTCTTGATATGTGGTGGTTTGAGTGAGGGATATGACTTCTTTGACTTTCACACTCACTATTGCTTCTGTGATGTGCCCGGATTGGTAACTCATCCGTATGAAAATGGAGAGCGCGGACACAAACTTTCTGGCTGGGTGTTGAGAGGGAAGAGTAGGAAATCCCCAACTGAGCTATTAAACATGTTGGCAAGTTAAGGGGAGTTATATCCAAGAAAAAAACAACAAAAAAAGCACGTGACATCATACACCAAACTAC
>NW_015154367.1:3071-5441 GCF_000732505.1 Cyprinodon variegatus | reverse complement strand
CTCACCTGCTGGTTTCCCTCCTCCTGTCTCCTCCCCTCACCTGCTGCTTTCCCTCCTCCCCTCACCTGCTGGTTTCCCTCCTCCTGTCTCCTCCCCTCACCTGGACTGCTAGCCGTCTTACAGTAAAACCTTTCTATCATTCAATCTGATGCTTTAAATAAGGTGCTAAGCTCGGGCAAGGTAGTTAAGTCAGGTTTTTCAAAGCGTTTATTTGAACTTTGGGACTTTTTATATTGATGTTTCATCTGAACTGGTTTATAAAGAGCTCTGACTTCATGGTTTGATTGGCTGTGAAAGAGTTTATGTGTTCTTTTTCATTTTGATTTTCATGTTTTCCCCTTGTCCTGAGGTTAGTGTAGTAGAGTAGCTGAGGGACTGTATACCTTTGAACCGTATGCAACCATATGTTAGGAGTGGCCATATTGTGACTTCATGAATAAAGATAACCCATTGTAGTCCAACCCTTCCCCTTTAGGCCCCATGATCACCATTTGGTAGTTTCCAGCCTGTTTCCTTCCCACTCCAGACCACATGGTAGGGGACCTCCATCCTGCCTTGTTGACTCTGCATCAGAGCACCCTCCCCCCTTTATCTAACTAGTTTAGTTGAATGTAGTTTTACTGCTACAATGCTATATTGTTAGTGCATTTGTTAACAGTAACCATTATAAGCTGAATGAAGTTACATCGTTTAAACGGCATTCATCATTGCATTTGTATTTGCTGCTATTTTTGAATTGACATTAATGAATGTATTGACATTGGTTCTCCCTTAAATACCCTTTATAAGCTACCCTCAATGGACTATTAGAATCCTCCCTCCCCTCTTTCAACTTATTCATTTAGCCAACCGTGTGTTTTTATCATCTTGTCTTGTGTACTGCTTTTCATAGGAGTTAGATTTCTGTAAACCTGGATTATTCGAATAAAGACATCATTGGTTTAACCTTCAGTCGTTGTGCTTTGTACAGCGAATGGTTGATGACTCAGGCCAGACCCACCCTCCTTTTGATGACATTTGAATAATTAGGGACAAATTGTTCTTTGGTTGATAATTGATAGCTCTGTAATGTACTGGATTCAGATCCAAGATTCAAGCACGACAGGTCAGTGCGAAAAAGCAAGGTGTAAACAGCGCTGGCTTTCGGGCATGCAGCTCTTGACAACGGGCCGGAACGTCCTAGAGGCAGAGGGACAGGTCAGAGCCTGCAGTGGCAGGTTAGAACAGAGGAGTTGATGAGGGACTAACCTCATAACGAGAGGAGCCAGAGTCCAATTTCCTGATAAACACAGAGCATAAAGGGGCAGGCAGGCTCTGGTACTCACAGGCAGGAAAGGGTTCAGTAGCACAGGAGGTCAATCCGGAATCCAGTATCAAGACTCAGACAGGCAGACAAATCCAGACTGGAGGCTGATCAGGACAGAGCTTATATGCAGGTGGCGCCAGGTGAAACCAGTAGAGGTTAATTGCAAGGAAGGTGGAGACTGAAGCGTGGTGTTAATTGAGAACAGAAACAGCTCCAGTGCCAGTATCATCACAGATCCACCCCTTCAAGGGCGGATTCCAGACGCCCTAGGCAGGTCCGGGTGGGCTCTGTGGAAATCTCTAATGTGGGACTTGTCCAGGATGTGACGGGAGGGGACCCACTGGCGTTTCTCCGGGCCATTAACATCCCAATCAATGAGGTACTGGGTGCCCCTGCCCCACTTTCGGGACTTCGGGATTCTTTTGACTGTATAGGCAGGGGAGCCATCAACAAGTCAGGTGGGTGGTAGGGAAGAGGGGGCGGGAGCGAGACTAGAGGTCTTGACAGGCTTGATTCGAGACACATGGGAAGTGGGATGGACCCTCATCGTCTACGAACCGATAAATCAAGGAGCCAGCTTTTTATTTTCCACCTTCAGGGGAAGGTCCCTTGTTCAGAGCCAGACTTTGTCTCCCACCTGGTAATGCGGGGCAGGCATCTGCCGGCAATTGGTAGCCCGGGCCTGGTTCTGGGAAGCGGAGAGAATGGCCTTCCTTGACCTCCTCCAGGCACGCTGGCACCTCAGCGCAGACAGATTGGCAGACGGAACTCTGGACTCCACCTCCTCAATGAAAAACACAGACGGCTGGAACCCGTACACAACGTAGAACGGGGAGAGACCAGTGGAACTGGAGGGAGTGGCATTGATAGCATGCTCCCCCCAGGGTAGGTTAAGAGCCTACTTGGAGGGATCTAACTGGCAGAAGAGGCAGAGCTTGGTCTCCTCCTCCTGGTTGACTCTCTCCGTTTGGCCATCTGTCTGAGGATG
Source organism: Cyprinodon variegatus (assembly GCF_000732505.1). Classification (NCBI taxonomy): domain Eukaryota; kingdom Metazoa; phylum Chordata; class Actinopteri; order Cyprinodontiformes; family Cyprinodontidae; genus Cyprinodon; species Cyprinodon variegatus. The sequence continues at coordinate 3,147 of NW_015154367.1, read as the reverse complement.
GAAAGCAGGTGAGAGGCTAACTTTTATTAGCCTGATGTAGTCCGACTCAATTCTAGTCAGAATATGAGTCTGATAC
>NW_015154367.1:0-945 GCF_000732505.1 Cyprinodon variegatus | reverse complement strand
TCCAGTTTCCTAGCATTTTGCTTCAAAGTGCGCAGCTCTGCATTAAAACCAAGAAGCAAGCTTTCTATTTTTAATGATTTTCATTTTCAAAGGAGCTGCGTTGTCTAAGGCAGTACGCAGAGAACTAGCAACCCCATCAACAAAATAATCAACTTGTGAAGGGAAATAAATTAAGCTTTAGCACTCTGCAGCACTGCTCAGCGACACAGAGGAGAGAGAAAGTGAAACATTTATAACTGCACTATCTGATAATGATCTTCACAGGTCTTAACGTTAGCAGGTCCTAGAGTGGGCAGGTTTTGACGTTAGCACGTCTTAACAGTCGCAGGTTTTAGCGTTCGCAAGTCTTAACGATCGCAGGCTTTAACGTCAGCAGGTCCTAATGTAGAAGATTTCAACGTTAGGAGATCCTAATGTTAGCAGGTTTTAACGTTAGCAGGTCTTAATGTTAGCAAGTCCTAAGGTTAGCAGGTTTTAACGTCAGCAGGTCCTAATGTAGAAGATTTCAACGTTAGGAGATCCTAATGTTAGCAGGTCTTAACATTTGCAGGTCTTAATGTTCACAAGTCTTAGCATAAGCAGGTCCTAACGATAAGATCTGGAAATATTAAGACTTGCGAACGTTGAGACCTGTGAACCTTAAGACCTGCAACGGTCTTAACGTTCACAGGTCTCAATGTTAGCAGGTCCTTAGGTTGGCAGGTTTTAACATTAGCGGGTCTTAACATTCGCGGGTCTTATTGTTTGCAGGTCTTTACGTTCGCAAGTTTCAACGTTAGCAGGTCCTAACATGAGCAGGTCTTACAATTAGCAAGTTTTACAATTAGCAGGTCCTTATGTTAGCAGGTTTCAATGTTAGCGGGTCCTAACATGAGCAGGTTTTACAATTAGCAGGTCCTTATGTTAGCAGGTTTCAATGTTAGCGGGTCCTAACATGAGCAGGTT
>NW_015154366.1:4272-5442 GCF_000732505.1 Cyprinodon variegatus | reverse complement strand
GATTTACTCTGCAGCTAAAACCACAAAGACTTTCTAAAAGTGAGAACTGCTCAGCAGTTTGTTGTTCTCACCGTCGGCTTTAATCATTTTAGGATTTTAGATAGTTTGAACCTGAATTTTGATTTGGGATGGAGCGATAACATCTAACTTCAAATCATTTCTACATAAAGAATGAGATGAAGATCTAGTTAGAAATTCCCAGCCTCTGATGTCACCACAGAGGACCTCAGATGGGATTAAATATCCTCTGGAAAAAGAAATTACAGTTAATGGAGCGTTCAACTATATTCTACTGGAACTTTGAGCAGTTTTCCTAATTGGAAGGATTTTATTTTCCATCTACAGACTCATTCTCATATATTTGGATCTGGATCTGTGCAGATCCTGATTCTTCTGGGTTTTTCTTTCCTGTTCTCATCATTCCTGCTTCTCTCTACAGGCACCTGGGAGACCGTATCCCAACAGGCCACTTTAGATCAGTTCAAGATCAGAAAAAGAAGTCATGAAAACAGGAAATCATGTTAAAAGGACAGAATTCATCCTGAAAAAGATCTATTATAGAAACAGACTGAATAGATCTCCATCACGATTTGACACTCTGATCAGAGCGGAAACGTCCAAAGTGCAGCTTTTTCTAACCTAGAAGTGTTTAATATGGTCAGATAGGGAGATGATGTCATGATCTTGGCGATGATGACTGGCTTGATCATTCATTTCATTCACCTGTCCAACTCTGCCTGGTTTCTAACCACTGCTCATCTGATCCATCTGCTCCTGCGTCTATTTAAGGCGCCTGCATCCAGTGATCAGGGCTTGATTATTCTCGTTCTCTAGCCAGTGGTGAGAGGGTTTTTAGCGTACCTTAGTGTTTCTGATTTCCTGATCCTGACCTGTTCTGCCTCTTAACCTCTGAGCCCTTCTGTTCTGATCTGTTTGCCTGACCTGTCTTTGGACTCCTGCATATTCTCCGGCGCTGCAGCATCTGGGAAACCCATGCGGCGCCGGTCGCATCTTGTTGGCAACCCGCCGGCTGGACCCCATCTTGTTCTCAGGACACAGACTGAACGGTTAAGGCAGGTTAGTGACTCACGTGTTCATATCATGCTCCGTCACCAACCTGTGTTTCCTCTTACAGAGTTTTCTGTGATAGACGTGCTAGCCGCTGCTGCT
>NW_015154366.1:0-1640 GCF_000732505.1 Cyprinodon variegatus | reverse complement strand
GACCAGCGTTTCTATCTGTGCTCACCACTTCTGTAAACCAGGATCTCAATATGTGGAGCATCAGGGTTCCCAGATGGCAGCGAATTCACAGAGAGAGAGACTGAGTGAAAGTGAGCGCTCTGTTTGAAACGAGTTCATCATTTTCAGGAGGAACCTGCAGAAAGAGCCTCTTTCAGCCTAACGGCTGTTTGGTTTTTCTGTTTTGCTTTGACCAGAACAGGCCATGACTTTACTGAGCCAAGCTGATTGATTACAGTTTAGCAGCAGCATCTATTTTCCTGTTTCTATGCTTCAGAATTACTGTAAGTCATCTTTCAAACAGAACCTCTTCTTTAACCCTTTCATGTATTTATGGTTTCCCTCTTTGCACGGCTGCATGCAGCTCAGTTTAAGGATTAGAGAGCAGGAGGAGGAGCCTGGATGGTTCTGCTTCTTGATTTAATTCTGACTTTATGTCACTTTTCAACTTTATCAGTTTTCATACAGTTTGGTTCAATAAAGGATCTAACGGGTTCCTGTTGGTCACAATGTAGTCAATTATTATTTCTACAGAATAATCTACCAATAAAAGCACAGAATTAAGAGAGATACAGTAGCAGCCATTTAAAATGGCGCCGGCCGAATGGCAGCCCACTTCCCTGCAACTCACAGCAAAATCCCCTCTAACTTCCAGCCACTGCAGTGACCAACCAAGGACCAGCAGAGGGCCAGCAGAGGGCCGACCAAGGACCAGCAGAGGGCCAGCAGAGGGCCAGCAGAGGGCCGACCAAGGACCAGCAGAGGACCAGCAGAGGGCCAAATAAATACCATTACAGTTAAATGGTTGATTTTAAGGGGAGGGGTTATAAAGGTTAGAATCTGTCATTATACTAGTTTAACTGAAATATTTCTCCACTAGAGGGCGCAGGTGCCATTCATCAGCACGTTTTTTTTATTTCAACTAATAACAGCGAAGAAGAAAGCTTCTGCAGTCTGGATTAAAATCTAAGTCAAGATTAAAAAGGTTTAGTTAGATTTTTATATTCAGATTAAATTACAACCATTAGAAGACATCTATAAATCTAGATCATTCTCATGAGCAGCATGAAGCAGCCACATAAAAAATACATGTTTTATTGTCATTAAAAAAGCACTAAGCTGCAACAGTGGTGCAAAGTTTACCTGTGGTGCAGGAACGCCCTCTGGAGGACGACAGTGCAGGACGATCATGCCGCTGATGGGCACCTCCTTCCCCTGGGGGTCCTCTTCAAAGTTTTTCCTCAGATCTGTGCAGGGAGACAAACGGCCGTCAGATGCTAAGTTTCACGGTCATCCTGATCTTCAGACCCAGCAGATCTGCAGGGACACGTCTTTCAAACACAGACCCAGAGCTGCAATGGATGCATAACATGAACTGGCTGCTAAATCCTGAGACTGATGATGAATCAGTTCACCTTTGGATCTGAAAAGGTTTCCATTCAAACACAAACCAGAGCCAGTAGAAGATGAGCTTGTAGACATGGAGGCGCTAAACGAGTGTGAAGACACGGACTGAGACTCTTTCTCTGTCCTGAAGGACACATCTTTTCTTCTACTGATCATTTCAATGTGTTTGGATTTCTCTCTGCTTCCAGTCAGTAAAAACAATGAGCTCAATGCAG
>NW_015154365.1:5221-5448 GCF_000732505.1 Cyprinodon variegatus | reverse complement strand
TGTAGGATATGAAAATTTCCTGTCATGGTTATTGTGACGAATCCACCTCGTCACTTAAAACAATCTCTAACTTTGCGCGCCACACACATTCCTGTTATACTATGCTTGTGAGGACCAATACACTCACGCTGAGCCCTACAGTAGCAGTCCATTAACTTAAAACACACAAGCTGTTCCTGGTTACCTGCTGGCGTATTGAGGGTGCACACTTAATATTTCAGTGGGGT
>NW_015154365.1:0-922 GCF_000732505.1 Cyprinodon variegatus | reverse complement strand
GGATTAGTTGGAGACATACACTAGGCTATATCAGCCCCACCAAAAATATTTTTCACCAGCCGCCACTGCGCTTAACATCCCACTTTTCACAACTGGGATGGTACGTGCTAAATATTTTGTGCAGGTCTTCGGTGAAGCTGCACATTCATTTTGAAAATTTGTGTCCAATGCTGGTTGCTGACCACAGGAGGGGGTAGATCAGACTATGATATTTATAGTCAGTGTCGACAGTGGCGTCAGGTGTAGGAGTTTTCCCTGAAATCGAAGGATTGACAGTTAAAGACCCGGCTCTGACTTTCAGTATCATTGTGTCTTTGGGCAAGGCACTTCACCTGCATTGCCTACTGATGTTGGTCAGAGGTCAGTGTATGGCATTCTTTCAGCTGTGGCTGCATTGTAGCTTGCCACCATCAGTGTGTTTGTTTGAATAGGTGAATAACTGACTGTAGTGTAAAGTGCCTTGGTCAAGTTTCCTGACTTGAAAAAGCGCAATATACCGTATTTTCACGACCATAAGGCGCACCGTACTAAAAGGCGCAGTCTTAGTTATGTGTGCCATTTCTGTATTTAACACACACATAAGGCGCACCAGACTATAGGGCGCGGGTTTATATACAGGTACATGTCCTCTACTACGTTTAAATACCTCTACTGCATATTTAAAAATAGAGCGGGAGCAAAACTGAGTATGTTTGTGTTTTATTCATGTATTTATTACAAAGTATTAATCAAACCTGGGAGCTGGCCGTGAGACAGACACATCTGCCTGTGCGGGGCAAAAATGTGTCTGACGCGTGTTGGGCGGAGCTACTCTATCCTTTCTTTGCCTTGCAACTATATTTATATTTATAACTGGTAGGTGTTTTTCATCAAAACAATCCAAACTGCAGGCACCAGGATAATTAAAGCGAACATATTCTGT
>NW_015154364.1:4630-5449 GCF_000732505.1 Cyprinodon variegatus | reverse complement strand
CTGGTGGAAGTTGATGACAGCACCATGTCCGGGCGGAGTGTCGTGGCTGCGATGTAATCCGCCTGGTGGAGGAAGGAAGACAAACCACAACAGACAGGAGTCCTAACAGTTTTCCGTAGATATAAATCTTTTGAATCAATTTAGCTTAATGATCTGGTTGAATTGTAAAGTGCTTACATGTTTTGTGAATTGGTGCTATATGAATGAGCTGAATTGAATTTCTGTAGCCCCCATGAAAAATCACTGGCTCACCATGGCTCGCCAAGTAAATTGAATCTAATGCAGCCACTGATTATACAAAAACAACTACAAAAGTTCTTATAATGCAGATGACACTCAGCTCTACACTATGACACAAGGTGAATATGAAACCTAACATTTAGTTGATGAATTCCACAAAACAGTCTAAGGATGTGCCAAGATCTCCTCCAGTTGAATAAAAACCCAACTGAATTGATTATTTTTTTTCTGCAGCAGCATCTACGCAATGGATCACAAAGCTGCCGTTAATCCAGGAAGTGGAGCACATCACCCCTGTTCCAGACTCCTCACTCTGGCTCCCCTTTCCCTAAGGTTAAAACTTTTAACATAAAAAATTATATACATATTTTTAGGTCTTTGAATCACTGAGTGTACTCGTACTCGTCGTCTCCCACTTTATCCGGAACCGGGTCGCGGGGGCAGCAGACTAAGCAGAGACTCCCAGACTTCCCTCTCCGCCGACACCTCCTCCAGCTCTGTTGGGGGAAGCCCTAGGCGCTCCCAGGCCAGCCGAGAGACGTAGTCTCTCCAGCGTGTCCTGGGTCGTCCCCTGGGCCT
>NW_015154364.1:0-1497 GCF_000732505.1 Cyprinodon variegatus | reverse complement strand
TATCACCAACATAGGCCAATCAGCTAACCAGTATTTTCGCCCCTTCCCAAAATTACTTCAACGGAAGGTTTCCAGATGGATATGCGAGCAAATCTATCTGGCGGAGTCAGGTTATCTTTTTCCTGCTTCACAAAGAAATTGTAATCTTACTCCGATCAGAGAAGTTGCTTAGAGTTACAGGAGGCAGCTGCTTACCAACCGGGCTCACTTGTTGGGAAGTGGCCCCGATAAACAGTTAAAGAAACATTTTATACATCTCCAGTTTGCCACTATTGTGCCGATGCGTTTTTTGGGGCCTCGATACCCGATACCCGGCTGTGCAGTATCGGCCGATACCAATACCATACTGATACCATCTGTTTAAAATTGATGTGTGCGTGTATATATGAAGAACTGCATACTACTTGGATGTAAAATAATTGCCATCATGGCTTTGTCAAGCTGTTGCCTCCTGTAACTCTAAGCAACTTCTCTGATCGGAGTAAGATTACAATTTCTATCAGAATCTGTTCTCATGTCTCCTGGTTATTTAATACATATAAGTTAATAAGTGTTTTTTAAAGAGTTCGTCCTGAGTGATCTCTTTTCAGGAAAAAGAACCAGAGCTTCACGGTGTAAACACAGAGAGCATATCTTTAACAAAAGTATATTACATTCATTTTTGAATACATTAACTTTTTTAATAACCATCAAATTAGTTTCTGTATTTTCCAGACAATAAGCTGCTACTTTTTTCCAATGCTTTCAACCATGTGGCTTAAAGGAAGGTGCGGTTGATTTTTCCTAATCGCCAGAGAGGGAGGTCAAAGTTGGAAATCAAAGAATAAGGGGCTAATTTTCATTTAGCACAGAACAAATGTCCCAAATTCGAACATTTTGACATTTATTTTCCGCATTAAAACAATGAAGAGACTGGGCTGAACTCCTGCAGAGCTGAAATAAAGAACCGATGAAGCTCCAATTTTCTGTTGAAGCTCTTACTGCTGTGAGCCAACAAGCTTAACGGGAGCTAACATTCTTCTTCATCCCTACTCCAGGGGCTAGATGTAGAGCTCCCCCTACAGGTTTGATGGGAGACAGTTCAGCGGCTTATGTGGGCGTGGCTTATAGTGAGGTGCACTTTATAGTCCAGAAGATATGGTACTTCATCATTCATTATTTAATGGGGCTTTTGTTTCATTTTACAATTTTATGGTATACAAATGTGGAAAAAAATGTTGGTACTCCTTATTTATATATCATTATATATTTTATTATATATTATTATATATTTATATATTATATATTTATATATATGGGGGGGACTAGTGGTTTGAATCCTCAGATTGTGAGTTCGATCCCCCACTGCAACTCTGGGTCCCTGAGCAAGACCCTTAACCCCACACTGCTCCCCGGGCGCCTCACAATGGCAGCCCACTGCTCCCCAGGGGGATGGGTTAAATGTAGAGAAGTAATTTCCCTCTGGGATTATTACAGTACTGTATATAAAAAAATAAA
>NW_015154363.1:4280-5450 GCF_000732505.1 Cyprinodon variegatus | reverse complement strand
TTTTGGCACTTTTTATCCTCCATAGAGCCTACTTTTAGGGTTTTAATAAATCAGCCGTTCTTCACTATTTACCATCATCTTGTAAAACATGTTTGTTTTTCCTGCTCTTATCTCTCAGACAGCCTCACATGTCGCACTGATTCTCTCCTGTCGATGATTAAAAAGCAGCACGAGTGTGCCATCCAGGTGCAGCAGCACAAAAACACACTCCAACACTCTATTTATCTTTTCAGAGGTGACAGTGAAGCAAACTTTAACCACTGAGTGAATAAACCCAACCTGAAACAGCTGTCAGGGATGCACTTAACCCGGTGCTCCCGCTTTGTGAGGCGCACGCCGAATGACTGATGCCGCTTCAGCGTTTCACGCCGAAAATGGACTCATGATTATGCATGTAAAGCTGCAGCTGAATGCATCCGCAGGGAGCCTCTGATTCAGCGTTATTTTCAAATCACAGAGCGGAGTCATTGTTTTCCAGCTCAGCAGGATCCAGGCGGTCGGGGTTGAAGCCCCACCAGGAAGTGAACCTGCAGGCTGTAATCAAGCCTTCATCGAAACAAAGCATTCAAACTTTGGCATTCGGTTCCCAAAAGTTCTGAATCTGAATCCTTCATTTTTCTCTCATATACTCTTATACTTCAACTGGTGAATCTAAATCTAAAATCTCCCTAATAAGACACAAATATGTATTTTTCCTTGAAACTTCCAACAAAACAGGAAAATCTGATGCCTTCAGAAAGAAAGAGCTTTTTGTAAACAATCTCCAATTTCTAAAAAGAAAAAAAAAACACTAAGAAATGTTTTAATGCTCTTACTTGTTTGTGCACTCCAGAGTTTCCACTTTCCTGCGCAGCTCGCTGTTTTCATTGGAGCACGTCTCCACCCTGTGGTCACACACCAGCATCACAATGTTATGAGCCGCACATGTCTAAGTTACAGTAGTGGTGGTTTTCACTACTTAGCTCTTTATTCAAGGGTTTAATATCAAATATACACCATTATAGGGGTGATATTCTAATATATATATTTTTTTACAGATTTGTTAAGGTATTTTCTATTTTTATTTAACCTTATTTAACCAGGAAGTCCCATTGAGATTAAGAATCTTTTTCAAACCATAGGAAGTTCATACATATTTACAACATATTACATTTTTCATAATAAAAAAAT
>NW_015154363.1:0-1532 GCF_000732505.1 Cyprinodon variegatus | reverse complement strand
TTGGTTCAAATTTGCATTTTTTCCCATTCTCTAGCCTTTTCTCCGCCTCAAGCTTCTTTTCCGAAGACTTTTAATGCCACGATTATCAAATTTAATGAATTTTAATGCCAATTAAGGCCTTAATTTAAAAAAAATAATAATTTAATGACTTTTAAGGATTTTTAATGACCCGCGGAAACCCTGTATTAACACTCAACAAATGTCGATACATGGTGGTGGAAGCATTATGCCGTGGGGTTCCAGAAATCTCTCAGTAGATCTAATGTTAATGGCCATATGTGTGAAATGCTGGATTACGAAGATCTTCCTCGCACTCGTGTCCCACCTGCTTCGCTGCCGTGCTCTCCGGTCAGGTGCGACAGCGGCGACTGAGGCCGGCTGTCTCCGCACAGCGAGTAGCTGTGCTCGGCGGTGATGTGCGGCGGCAGAGGAGAGGAAGGGGACAGGTCGCCGCCGTCCTCCCCCTCCATGGGCTCCTCGTCTCCTTTGTCCCCAGACAGGAAGGGGTCGCTGAGCAGCTGGCCCAGCAAACCATCCGGGGAGAGGTCGTCAAGGAGTTCGGAGAAGTGCTTCAGAAAAACAGAAAAGAAATATTCTTAGAGGATGGGAGGCAACAGACTGATAATTAGACAAAAACCACAGCATTACAAGCATCTGACAGCAGCTCAGTGATTACAGGCTTTTAAATTCTTTATTGCTACCTTCAGCCCCCTCAGGGAACAGACCCAATCGGATACTTATCCACCGCCTCTAATCAACATTGTGTGTCTGTGATTCTCAGTGTGGTGATACTTTAACATGCAGACATTAACGCACAAAGCCTCCTGCTGTGGGTCTCCTCCTTCAACCCCCATCGTCTCTCTTCTCTAACCACATTCCTTCATCTCCGAGGTGAAGACCACGCTCCTGTTCCAGAAGCACAGACGCCCTCCTGATGCACCGATAACGCATTGATATACATCTACAGACAGAGCAGCTGGTGCAGTTTAAAATAAAAAAGGGCTCCGAGTTCAAGTGTAAAAACATTTATCACACATTGGTTCAGTTTATTATGATAGTTGGTGTTAAAAGTCTAATTTCAGCTGACAAAATCTGAATTTCTTTCTAGGATCGATCGACAAAAGGATGGAGTAATTAACTTTCAATTGTTTAATTGACCACCTTTTTAGTGAAATCGGCAATTGTTTTACTACTTTATCATTAAATAAACCTCCTTTTTAATTTTTTAAGGTGCATTTTTGCAGCTTTCAACAAAAACCTTAAAACCTTTTAATCCCAAAACAAGACAGTTTTCCCTTCCCTTATGATCCTGAAACATTTAGAGAAAGAAACAGATTAAACAAAACAAAAAGTTTCAAAGTTTAATCTTTTTCTGGTAAAAAAAGAAGCTTTCACCACAAACCTGCTGCCCCTAATAAACAAAGTTCAACAGGTTCTGATAACAGCAAGGAAAGCTGCATAAAAACCTCTGGAAAAGGACGAAAATGGGTCATTTTTAGCAATGCTATTTGAACCGATTGCTTAGATGATTC
>NW_015154362.1:3421-5451 GCF_000732505.1 Cyprinodon variegatus | reverse complement strand
GAAGAAAACCCAAGTTAGTGATTACGTCAATCTGGCAGAGGAAGGTTATGGATGTGTGAGTCACTAACCTGGTCGGCCTGTGGTCCTTTCCCCCATGTCTCTCCTCCTCTCTCATACCCCCCTTCCTGTCAGCCTACTGTCCAAAAAAACAAGCCACTAGGCACGAGAGCAGATCCAAGCAGAAGAAGAAAGGCAGGATGACTAAGGCAACTTTTATTGTCATTTTGTATACAAACAGTATATACAGAGTGTATACAAAATTAAATTTCTTTTTACTGATGACTGGATAGAAGGCTGGTTAAATAGAGACTGGTAAAGGTGAAACAGGTGGGCAAAATTGAGAAACTAGGCGGAGCTTGGCAGGTGAATGGAATGAACAAGCAAGCCAGTAACTAGTGCCAAGGTCATTACCGTTTTATATTCAAATATATGCCTAAATGCAAGTTTAATCCTTGTGCATTCACAAACATACAAGAATCCCTCATGTACCATTCCTGAGTCAAACGTTTGAGACTGATCCAAAAAGGTTTGGCAAATCACATCACAGCATTGTGGCAAGACATCTAAATGTGACGAAAGCAAGACATGCCAAGTCTACACTGAACCAAAATTAACATTGGTGCTTAGGAAAATGTACCGAAATACTGAAGACATTTTTATTTATTGTTGTGATTGGCTAAAACTAAATTTTGGCAGGCAGGCAGTAAGTGCTGCTTCCCACCTTGATTATATGTAGAGCTAAACTCAGATTTCTACACATTGTCAATCTGGCTTGCCAAGTTATTTGAAATATGCTTACTTAAGTTTTCTGCAAAATGCTTCAAATATGTCAGGCAGTTGTTAAATGTGCTCCAATACAATGAGTTTGTGTTAACTAGCTTTTAAATTGTAATCAGAATAATAACATAAATACTCAGCTTTCACCTGTTTTTCCTGGAGGTTTAACAGCAACTCACACCTTGGGACATGTGATCAAAACAACTCACATGGCATCTGGAGACATGTTTGGATCGTCAAGCAACAGCGACCCAAACATTGAACTGAATGGAGGGTTGGGCCAGTGACTCACGTGTGGTTATGGCCCTATTAGTGACCTAAAAATTAGGTTGGTTGTTCTGACTACATCGTATTAGCCTACTTCCGACTCATCTTCAGAACCAAAGATCATTTAGCATTAAAGACAATAGATCTTAAAGAAACAGGACAACGATTCTGTTTGAGTTCTACTTTGGCACGTTGGACCATGCCATTTAGAATAACATAAATACCACCAAAACTGAAATGGAGTGGTAAGGCCTGACCTAGGGAAGGGTAACTTTCTTGCTGTTTTTTTTTACTGGGTTTCTCCTTCATTTTGAGACTCTCCGAAGTCTAGAGAAGGAGCCCTCAAGAAGTGCTTATCTTCCAATCAGAGCCAAATGTATGGAAATATGCAGTTATTCCAAATCATACATCCATATATGCATGATTTCTATCACCTTTTAAGATTGCAGAAATAGCTCAAATGTCTATAATATATTATAGACAATACTGTAAAATTAATTGTATAGTGTAAAATGAGAGTAAAACAAGCAATAATATTTCATTGATTATTATTGGATTAATAGGATTGACAAAAAACATCAACCACACAAGAAAACATTGAAAAAAAATTAGACAAATATCTTTGGGCATACCCTTGGAGACTTAATAGAAAATCTTATTTGGAAGATTATGCAGGTATGCATCTTTGTAGATAAGGTGCTATTATGGTTATATTCAAAGTTAATCACCTCTTAAACCTCATCTAATACTGTTTGTTTAATTTTTTCTGTTGTTTTTCTACCTTACAGATGACATCCAGTGCACCAAGTGTCCTAATCGTACGTGGTCTGGAGTACGCAGCACTAACTGCAGTCCCCCTGTTTTTTAAATTTTGGCATGGCACACATCTGACGCTCTGAAGATTATAATGTCGGGACTTGTGCTGCTTATATGTCAAGTGTCAGTAAGCATCGTGTTCCTATTACACAGAGGGACCCCACTGGTGA
>NW_015154362.1:0-2036 GCF_000732505.1 Cyprinodon variegatus | reverse complement strand
CCTACCTACCTACCTACCTACCTACCTACCTACCTACCTACCTACCTACCTACCTTTATGCGATAGACCCACACTAGGATGATGTTTGTCAAATCAGAATTACATCCTTCCAGAAATTTTTTTTATCAAATGTAACACAAATATAACAAACAGCTGAAGCTCTCACTTAGAAAATTAGAAACACAGGATAGTGCATACATTTGCATAATATATTTTTTCTTAACACCGTTAGATGGGCTGGGCCTATACATGCTATCACACAATGGATTTTGCATTATGCTAAATGAACTTGTTAAAGGACACAATCTACTTCCTTTTCCTGCCTCCTCCCTCACTGCCTGCGCTAATCAAGCACTACTGGAAAGCATCCATAGATTTTGGCTATGATAACCCCGCCCACATTTCCAAGTTACTCAATTGTAACTAAAAACCACTTATGTAGAGAGGAGTTAAGGTGAACTGAAACAAGAGAAATAAAGTTGGATGGTACCAAGGTAAAAATGCCATAAAGAACCGAACTCTGTCCTCCAAAGTGTCAGTGTTGACCTTTATAGAGCCTTCATTTTTTTATAGTAGCTTCATAACTTGACAGTTGAGACAATGTAGTAGCTGGATCAACTAGGGCATGCTGTCCATGCCAGGTTCACCAACACGATCACATTGTCTTACTTAGAAGAATTCCTGTTTGAGGACATAGGACAGGATGATATGTTAGGGAGGAGAGTGACTGAGCTTTATTCACACCCAAACACAGGGATATGATAAAGAAAAGCTTGTACCAGAATCTACCTTTTAAATTGATAGGATATTTCAACTGGAATGGCTACAGGTTAGCCACTTAAGCAGCTCTACAGTTAAAAAAAAAAAATAATAATAGTAGCAAAACTAAACCAGATCATACAAATATGTAAACAATACAAAGTAACAGAACCCTGTAGTCAGTCTACCCACTAATTTGTAAAATATATTTGATTTTTGTTTGAGTTACATTTTAAAGAATAGAGAAAAAAATATTTCAACTGTATAATAAGTAAATGTAGCTATGATGAACTGAGGCAAAACAGAACCATAATTTCCCTTTCTCTTTGTGTTTTATAATGTATGAACTATGCCCATATTTTTGTGGTTGTCGTTTTCTCCAGCAATATAAATTATGCCAGGACTATTAGTTTGTATTATTAGAGATTTGTTTCCATTAAAACTTTGGTCTTTATTTTTATTCAATAGAAAAAGACTAAATATTGTTCTACAGCAATTAAACTAGAAATAAAACAATCTTCTGTTAAATAAAGTTTCCTTGTGTTTCCTTATTCCTAACAATTTTTTTTTATTTTTACTAGAAAAGAAGATATTCTAATTAAGAAAGAATGAGATTGTTGGTCTTCATTAAAGAAGTTATTTACCTATCCCTATTGTAGTGAATTAAACACTGCACAAATGAATAGAATATAGTGGATAAACGCTTCACAATAAATACATTTATGTTATAAAGGCCAAAGAGCCCAAAGTGTGTGCTCCAACATGGATAAAAAGAGAGCAATGTGTGCAAGGCCATCTGCAGCTGGCACTGGTCTTTGAAGTTTGAGATAAGAGCAGGAGGGAAAAACACAGGTAGTGGAAGGGGGACAGAGGTATTGGACTGGATCCAAGGCTTAGATGCTGTGTAGAGAGCCCAAAGATGAGGCCTTTTAATGAGTCATACACATTAAGAATGTATTATTTTGACATATCAAGGTTGCACCCTGAAGCTGAACTATAGTATGATATATTGTGTTGTCATATCAAAGTAATACAACAAGGTCATACCGCGCTGTGTTTTAATGAAATTTTGAGCATCAAAAGTTATGCTGAATGATTTAATGAAATGTTATGAAACGTAAGTCACCCTGGATAAAACGTTGTTTTGACATATTAATGATCAAGGTTTTGATGAGTTTTTGATTTAACTGCAACATATGTCACCATGACCTGCAAAGAGATGTCACCATGACCTGTAAAGAAAGGCTTTGATAGATCAGAGAAAGGCTTTAATTAAA
>NW_015154361.1:4492-5456 GCF_000732505.1 Cyprinodon variegatus | reverse complement strand
GTAAAAACTTTGCTCAAAATCCTATTGTACACAATCAGATATACCTGATAACAGAGGGCAGAAGACTACACAAAAAATAATCTCGACTTATCGCATAGTAATAAATTAGTAATATCAAAAATGTATTTCTGTTTTTTCTTTTTACATATTTTGTTAAAAGGCCAAACAAGGAATTCAAACCAAAAAAAAGTAGTTTTCTGTTTTGTTTTATTCTTGGATCGGGCTTAAAAGGGTTAAAGTTGACTCTTTTTTTTTTTTTTGTCAAATGTTGGAATATTACAGCAATGTTGGTCTACCATATTTTTGAACATTCATTTACTGTCTGGTAATAAAAAAAAATATCCACCTTTGTGAGAAAACACAAAGGGATGTTTTTTTTCAGGTGCCATCCACAAACAAAGATAGATTTGGAAGTATCCTCTAGGTGTCTTCCCCTACATGTGGTCTGGCATAAACCTTTAGATGCATAAAACTCACAAACGCTTATAACAACGAAAAACTGTAGAGATGATGTTGTGTTTCAAAAGACTTTCAATTTATAGATTTTTTTTACACACTAGCATACTTTCTTTAATAAGTTAGGAATGTGATCTGTAACCAGCAGGTTTGGGCCCTGGCTCTGTTCGTCTCAGTTGTTCTGTTTTTTGGGCCAGACACTTCACCCGCCTTGCAATCTTATGGTGGTCAGAGGGCCCGGAGGGGCCGATCATGTGACAGCCTCACTTCTGTCAGTGTGCCCCAGGACAGCTGTGGCTACAATGTAGCTAACCAACATTAGCATGTATATAGATGTTTATAGATTGTTTATAGATGCTGGAGATCGGCCTGTTTTCCAGTGCGGTCCTGTTTCTCTGACCTTGACTGGCTGGATGTGCTCTCTTCATCCTCTGGCATGGGAGCTGTCTCAGAGCTCGTCTGCCTGGCTGTGTGTTTCCTGGATGGGGCCGCCTTTTACAGCTGCTTT
>NW_015154361.1:0-1914 GCF_000732505.1 Cyprinodon variegatus | reverse complement strand
GTTAAGTTGTCGCAAGCTGGTAAATTTGGTCTTAAATTTTTATTTCAAGTGGCATTAAAAAGTCTTAAAAAGTCTTGGATTTAACTTGCCTTATGCTGTAGGAACCCTGTACATAGAAAACCAGAAGATTCTTGATTTCAGTGTAACCTAGTTTGAACCAAACAAGGCTTTAGTTTTTATAATATTGCACTGAAAAACGGCACAGCAAAAGGTGATTATATCATATGAGGTTTTACTGTACGCACCTTTCGGCCCGTTCTCAGTTTCACACAGGGCCAATTGTTAGTAAATTGACCTTTGTTTTAACATCTCCCAAGATATCGCCTCTCGACAAACACCAATGACCTAGTTTGTAGAAAACAATAAGGAAGAAAACCTCAGAGATATAAACAAAGTCCATATGATGCTTATGGTGATTTATTAGCTCCCACTGAACAATAAAGTCAGTCTTCATTATTTGCTGCCTGGAACTCAACACTATTTCTGACATTTTGAATAGAAAAAGCTTCCTGGATGTGAAGCGAAACGTCTTTAAACTTGGAAACAAAGTCCAGTGGATTTATTTTTTTTACTTTTTTTTTAAGTCTTCATTATTATTCTTAACATATTTCTCAGTAAGGTTCACTTCACAAAGGCAGGCATTAGTTATGTTGAAAGAAATACAAGCAGGTTATTGTTTTTATTTGTGTAACCTTTTAATGTGGTGCTGGTGACTAATAATATCGAATGTAATCACTGTTCAGATTTCTTTTTACAGTTTGACTTAGCAAGTTGCATTGGCCAAATAAACCCAGTGACTAACTCTGTAGACTATGCATACGCCGTGACTCATAAAGCGACAGATTGGGCTGAGCTCTCCATCTGAGTCCATTCATATGTCAGCAATATCACAGCCACATATTGTTACTCTGCTCTGTCATCTCCCAGTGAACATATTGTCCACCACGCAAAACTGGAACTCTGTCTGCTGACGTTCCAGAATCTTTATTATTTACCAGGGAAGGCTACTCCTACAAGCAAGAGGGAAATATTTTGCATAATTCATGATTAGTTTTCCTATCTTTACCAGAAACATTCTATATTTCTAATATATAATAAACCTGTTCAGTAACACATGCATTCATTTTAGTACCTATATAAACTAACCTGCCATCTAAAGATAAACGAATGTGATATTTCCAGTATCCTGCAGACTGAGCCCTAATAACATCAATCCACCAACCTAATGTCATTTAACTCCCAGTTGTACTCCCAAAAAAGCTTAAACACACCAGGGACAAGATCTCAGGGTGGGGGGGGGGGTGGCAGCTACAGGGGAAAAGAATTTGTTTATATGCCAGCAGAGGTATTTAGTAATGAAGAACATTTTCTCCATTAAAGCACTTAAGTGTTTTTTGAGGATCTGTAATTTATGGATTTTTTTTTAAATCAAGACTTTAACTTTTATTTTTTTATATCTGATATTATATTTTATTTTAAAATATAATTTCACTTCTTTAATTCATAATTTTAGACTCTGTTATTCACTACAAATAAAGAGCACACTGGAATTAATCATGAAAGGATTTGTTTATGTGTAATCAGCGTGTGTGAACAAGAGAAGAAGGACTTCACACTGTTCCCACACTCATTACTGGTCGGTGGTGATAATGCACTACACCGCTTATATAGCATATTTCATCGGCAAGACAATTCACAGTGATAGACATGAAAAAAAAAGGAAAATACATTATAGTGGCATTAAAGCAACACAGAGTTACAGAGACACTTTAAAAGAAGTAGATAGTATAGTAGAAATGACAAAATTATTAATTTAATTTTTTTCAAGATAAAATGATAAAGAAAATTGATCTAACCCCTTGAACCCTACGGACCCACCGGCGGGTCCAGCTGCTACATGACCTCGTAATTTTA
>NW_015154360.1:3838-5459 GCF_000732505.1 Cyprinodon variegatus | reverse complement strand
TGCACAAACACTTTCACTGTCTGAGTTTATTTCACTAAAATGGCAGAAAACTGTGAACCTTAAATGATTGTTCTAAGAAATTTTACACTTAAAAAAAATTATTTTTCAAGTTCAAAGGAACTTGAAAGGGGAAAAAAAAAATAAAAACAATTGCAAAAAAATCACAGATTTTATTACTAACTGTAGTTCTGCAGTTTAAAAAAAAACTCTGTGCCTTTAATAAAGTTAGACGAACATGTAAAATCCGCCTTAAGACCTGGTTTCAAGTGGATGCGGCTAAAAACATCAGAAAGAGACTATTAGGTGAAAAAAAATACCTTTTTTTATGATTAATTAATGCCTAATTAATTCTCAAAATTTGTTTTATTTAAATTCTGTATTTTTGAGTTGGATTTTTAAAATTTCCCTTTTAGGGAGCAGAATCACTTCATAAATCTCTCTATTAACAGAAACTGAAAACAGCTCGCTGAATGGGAAATAATGACTAAAGGTCTGTTTTGATGTTTCTATTCAGAAAAATCCCCTTAGGTGTCATTTAAGAGCTGATGTAGGAACAACCAGCAGCGCTTGTTGATGGAGAAGTGATTCAGAAAGGGATGACGCGTTGGATCTCCCAGATAAACCCGCTGTGGACATTCATGTTTGAGCAATGAGGAGATTTAAAGAAACGGATTCATAAAGAGATCCGGGAACCGTGAACAAAAGAAAAGTGTTGAATTAAAAGGGAGCAGGCAGGAGAGGAAATAAGCTTCTGAATGAAGGCCTGGGGACTGAGCTGAAAAGCGGCTGTGCATACGTGCTCCCCGTCAAAGCGGGGCTGTCAACCCATTTCACACTTTCTTCCCACGCCGCACATCTATGTTGTTGCACGGTGAAAAACAAATTTACAGCTTAAGAGGTGGGAGTCTGAAAAGAGGCTGATGTTGCTGAAGTAGCAGGATATGAACACGGCTTCATCCACTCACAGCAGCAGAGGGTTCCACCAAAGAGTCATGATGACGTTTACCGCGGTTCTGATGCAGCTTCTGCTTCTTTGCATTTTCCATCCAAACAGCCAGATGTTCCTGATATCTCCAAAAACTGTCTAAATCAGCAATTCTTCAGGCTTCAGGAAGAGCTCTATTCAATTCAGTTTAAACCTAATTAGCAAACAAAGCTTTTAAATATGTAGTTTTTGCAGTTTGATCAAATGTTGTCTATTTAATAAAACCAGGCAGACAGCATCATGGGTTTAACTTGCAGAATACGCTTTTTCTGGATTAACATGTACCTTAAGAGGAAGGTCACTAACGCTGTGTCAGTGACTTTGCAGCAGCATGAAAACATCCTTTTAGCAGGAATTAACTATCAGCAGCACCAGGCCGAGGCCTTTTACTCAGTGACCCCGGGCCTTAGAACACAGAAGGACAACAGAAGCGCTGACTGTGGATAACTTTCAAATTATAGAAATGTAACAGGTTAGGTTCATTAGCAGCTTCTTCTATGAGAGAAATACAGCGAAACAGATGAAATCTGAGCCAGAATTCAATGCTACAAGCATGCTTAGTGTGAGGGATTGCTGAAGAGTCAATGAGTCGATGCAATCAGCTGGTTTTCCTTAGATAGAAAACTTTGAATCAAT
>NW_015154360.1:0-1325 GCF_000732505.1 Cyprinodon variegatus | reverse complement strand
ACAGAATGAAATAAATTAAAGTGGAACTGAAAACTTAAAAAGAAACTCTAGAAGAGAGGTAGAGGCTCCAAATACCTTCAATTGAAGCTCCTACATCCTATTCCTTCACCTTTCGTGGAGCCAACAGTTAGAACTCTATCCAGGGTGGAACAGGAAGGCTGTGTTGAATCAGGAGAACCGTCCATGTTACTGATCTCTGGAAACAAAGGATTGTGGGAAACTGTATAGTTCCTAACGGAACACCAGGAGGTCCCTATGCTAAATAAATTGGCATAAGTAAGCATACTGCTTCCTGGTCCTAGCTCCTTCCTGTTACTTCACTATTTGGATAGCACTTATAATGGGAACTTCCAACATGGCTTACAGATGTGGGCATGAAAATGTTCCCCTTTCTACCAACTGTCCACCTGCTCCCTGCTGAGAGACAGTCAGTTGTCCTCCACCCTGCAGGGAGACATTACCACGTTCCCAAGGGGGCATGTTTAACTTTTAAAAAGTGTGTAAATACAGGATGTCATCACAAAATGTCCTTTCTCTACGCTGTGTGGTTTTCCAAACTCCATGTTTTGGAATTTAAGAACCAAGCATACAATTGCACAATTTTTATTTTCCAAATTCCTCCGAAAGAGTGGACTGTCACTTGTTTGAGGATCATAGGTTTTGAATTTCCAAGATTATAGCTAGTCAAAGAATATTAAGAAAAATTTGCTTTTAGGATAAAATGTTGGATAATCTTTACTTTGTCTTTTTGGTTAAAATAAAAGATTAAAAAAATGGTCTCACCAGCATACTTATCACTACATTCTAGATTAAATGTTTAGAATTTGGGGGTTTGGTAGAATTTTTTTGTTTAGCTAGGTGAGCATGTAGCCCGATTTAAAGCCATCTGTATAAAGAAAACCCGTTTTAAATCGGTTTGCGACTGCAGCTCTGCATATACATAAAAAACGAGTACAGATATTGATAAATCCCAATTTTACAACTACAACCACCAGCATGCAGTATGCAGCACCAAAGCCAAACTGCTCTGGCTGCAGTAGCAGCAGCAGGCTGTTTAGGCTGAAGAGTTTACTCGGCAGGAGTAAACTCCTTACTGATTTGAAGTATTCAGGTGGAGCCTGATAAAAACCGAAAGATTAACCAAATGGATCATCTGGACAAGGAGGAGATTAAGGCAGCGGCAGCAGATGTGTCCCTCAAGAATGGAGTCAAAAAATGAAAACACAAGATATGAAGAGAACAAAAAGAGAGAACAAGAGGTTAAATGTTGCAGGGACTGCAAAAATATAATAAAGGAGAATGTAGAAAAGAAATGAAAAGGGGTT
>NW_015154359.1:4191-5459 GCF_000732505.1 Cyprinodon variegatus | reverse complement strand
CTCATAGATGTTTTTTTTTTTTTTGCTCCTTATCTGTTCTTAAAATGATTTGTATATCTTCCTTCAACATTGATGTAAAAAGATGCCAGCTACTTATTTACATTTCTATAAAACTTCTTTTTTTATTTACGTAATCTTTTAAAGTTCCCAGCTGAAAATGCCTAAAAAGGCCTCTCCAAATTCAAACTTTAATAGCTCGATCCATATGGAGTAAAAATAAAATCTCTATGTAAAGAAAACACTCTCTAGTTTTCACATTCTGGTTTGCTGTAAGTGCAGAGCTGTGTATTTGGTAAGCTTCATAAAACAGCTCTGAATGTTAAAAACAATTCTCACCTGGATTTTCTATGTGAAAATAATTAAGAATTGAACTCCAATAGACCAGGAAGGAACTATTTGACCCAATAAAAACCCTCTTTTACATCCTGGCAAGCAGCCTTCCAAATGTGACTGGAATAATTGCAAAAACTGTATTTCTACAAGAGCTCTCACACTTTAAATTTCCTGATATACTTTTGATGTGATGCCAAATAAGGAAACATGACAGTCTGGATAACTACTTTTTTCTTCATTTAATCAAAATCCCACAAACCAAACGTGTTCTAGAATGCAGCTTTATAATCTCTATAATTTCTGAGAGGAATTAAATCATTTTATAACTGCTGTTTCTCAGGCTTCTTCAAACATCAGTAAACCTGTAGGGCTTTTATTAATGATTAATTCCATTATAAGGCAGAACATGTAGAAATGAATCGTTCATTGTCTCAGCAGGCAGAACTAAACACTGACAGAACCAGGCTGCGGACACAAACCCAATGTGGTTCACTTTGTTTACGTGTTAGCATCCAGCTAGCTTTGAAGCTAACCGGTATCTTACCTGCTCTCAGCTCGCTCCTCGTCGCTCGGTTCGTCAATTTCATAAGAGTCATATTCCTCAGATTTATTCAACTTGTTCATCCTTCAGCCTGTAAAAAAAATACACAAGATAAAAAGAAATAAAGTCGCACCGGAAGTTACATGAAGCAGCTTCTTACTCTTTCATTTAAACTCTGACAGTTAGCTTAGGAGTACATTATCGCCACCTGGTGGACAAGACAGTGGGAGCAATAATTGTGATGTAATGATTCCTATGGATTCTCTCGTTATTCTGTTTTCGAACAGTGAGTCAGTAGGTTGATTAATCTATCTATCTATCTATCTATCTATCTATCTATCTATCTATCTATCTATCTATCTATCTATCTATCTATCTATCTATCTATCTATCT
>NW_015154359.1:0-1946 GCF_000732505.1 Cyprinodon variegatus | reverse complement strand
TTCTATAGATAGATAGATAGATAGATAGATAGATAGATAGATAGATAGATAGATAGATAGATAGATAGATAGATAGATAGATAGATAGATAGATATGTTGTTTGTTTTTTTTTTTAAACACATTTATTATTTTAACTAGCAGGTCTGTTATTAACAGATCCAACTGGCTGTGCCAACATTTCCTGGTACATTTGCTCTATTTAAAGGTCTGAAGTGAGACGTGCTGTAGATGTTCTATAAAAGAAAATAAATAGTTAAACTGAAGGATAATCTCAATCCAGCTCATCTGATCTCTGCTCCAGTCCACCAGGTGGGGATAATGCACTTCTAAGCTACATGTCAACTTCTAAACATAAAAAAAGAAGGTAATGTAATTTCTAAAATTACCAAACTTATTTCATGTTATCATAGTTAAATAATTTTTATATATTTTTACAGATGTAAAGATGAATAAATCTCAGGGCTCAGAGACCCTGACAAAATTTATTATAATGTTTTATTTATACACAATTATAGTCAACCTTCAAACACGCCTTTCACTCCACCTATTTTTTATTTTCTTTATTTAACCAGGTAAACCCTGTTGAGATCTGGGTCTCATTTTCAATGGGGACCTGGGCAGAGATCTGCAATATACCTAACCTATAGTTTCAAACCTCAGTGTTAAGACTGAATTTGAATTAAACAAACAAAAAAAAAAAACTAATGCAGGAAGGAAAGAAAAATATTTAAACACTTTCCCACCAGGAGGATTAGGCGGCCATGTTAACTTTTGGGGACAAACTGACCAACATCCCCCCTAGTCTGAAACACCGAGTGCTTCAATCGTCTGCAGGAAGCCTGGTGGTCGTCTGCTCAGCATCCCTGTGTTGATATCTTCATCTGTTTTTGTTTGTCTGTTTGTTTGCATGCTTTTAGCCGAGTTTGCTCCTGAACGCAGCTTTCAGTTGTGTGACTGTGTGACAAAGTGTCTTCTCGTGTGGAATTGCTGGGTGACATTTTTCCGTCGCAGGTGTGACATGTGGCTCCCCTGACAGCCTCCTGCACCACACACACAACAACAACTGTTTTCCACTTTTACCTGCCTCCCACACACACTCACACACACCTCAGCGTCCACCTCTGTCTCAGTTCTGCTGCTCGACAAGCTAATTTAGCCAATTACACGCAGGTGTGATGCTAATTTCCCCGAGCTGGCAGCCAGCTCCTGGAGGAGGTAAAAATAGCATAATTACACTCATCTGTCCCTCTGCAGGCAGACAGGCTCTCCCACTGGGTGTCGGCTTCACTGCCACCACCAAACACACACAGGAGAGAGACAAAAAACTAACTGTTGGCTTAGATCATAGACAAGCAAGCAAGCAATTTCTGTGGCTGGATGTAACCATGTGTACGGAGGAATTTCAGACGCAGCCCCTGTTGCTTTTTCCCTCTTTTGTTCGAGCATTTCAATGGATTTTCAGTAATACACTGCAATTTCCTGAAAGAAAGGAAAAACAGACTTTTAGTGTGGTAGGATAATTACGCAAAGCTGTTTTTTTCAAAGCATCAGGGTTAGATGTGTCATGGTTTGAGGAGAAGAGGAGGCTTTTTCAGAACTCAAACAGAGAACAAGGTCAGCATGGGCAGAAACGGACAGAAGTGTTCGCAGTTTCTCTCTGCAGAAAACCCCCCCCCATGAAATGTAACAAAAACAGGGCTTTGAGGTTTCCAACCTTATTCTAATTATCTGCAAAATGTCTTCATGTTTATTCAGTGACAGGGCAAACAGAATCCATTTTAATCTAGTAGCTTTAAATCACAGCTCAAGGTGAAAAATCAAGCAGGAAGTAAAGCCAGGCTTACACTGTATGATCCCCCCCCTTTTCGGGACGATTCTCCAGTTGTGCGAGAATATTTTGATCGGGTCGACTTTCAGCTTAATCGTGCGTGGTGTAGCGTACAGG
>NW_015154358.1:3969-5462 GCF_000732505.1 Cyprinodon variegatus | reverse complement strand
CGTTTTTATCAGCAACATTAACCGACCCATGAAATATGACAAAAAAAAAATCAGAGTCTAGATATCATGATCGCCGCCCCTGTAGCTGATCTGATTACTCACTTCAGTCACCTGCTGTTCCCTCCCTGTTCTCTAATTATCATTTATCTTATTCACCTGTTCCCTCTGCTAAATAAATGGTTCAGCCCAGCTATCAGAGCCAGATCATTATTTGTTATTTATCATTATTTTATCATTTATCTATGTTTCGTGCGTTTTACTTAAGTCCCTGGTTCATGTTCCCGTCCCCGGAGGCCAGTGGGTTGAGAGGATTTACTGTTTGTCTCCTGTCTTCTAAACATGTCCCTGCTCTTCTCCACTGAGCCCTCAGGGTTTTGGCTCAGTACCTGGGGGCGGTCAGATCTAATTCCCATAAGCCTGACTCCTTGGAGGAGGCCAGTTTAAAGCTCTGCACTTATCCCGGGTACCATGTCTTGTCTCTGTTCCTCAACCACTCAGCCTGCCTGTCTCCATCTGAGCGTGACTTTCTGAACTTGCTGCTGGACTCATGGAACTCTGAACCTGCCTTCACGCTCTGAGGATTCCTGGAACCCTGGATCTGTCTATTCCTGTTCGGATTGGAACCCCTGGTTGGGCTACGGACTCCTGGATCTCAGAACTGTCCGATTTAGAACTGTTTCTCTGACCTGGATCGGTCTCCTACCTGCTCACTGGGGTTACTGCATTGGGGACACTTTGGACGGTTCTGAGCCCCATCTCATTTGGCAGTCAATCAGCTGGATCCTGCCTTCCTCAGTGAGGATGGATGGAACTATTAAACCGTCAGTGATTGGGTGGTGCCCCGCCCCCCTCCTGCAGTCATTGCGGTCAGCTTATCCTCAGCTGCCCGCGTTTCTTTTCTGTTTTATTATTTCTGTCATTAAACGTTTTGAAACTTCCCATTGCCTGACTCCCCTTGAATACTGGGTCCATCTGTCACATTTATGACACTAGATTAGAAATCTTCCCTTGAAGTCTATCTGTTCATCAAATTTTATATTTCTCTGCAGTTGTACAAACACCTTTTTGATTCTTAACAACATTTGATTCCTGACTCAGGGTCTTTCTGCATGGAGCTTGTGTGTTCTCCCATGCATGTGTGGATTCTCTCTGAGTACTCCTGCTTTCTCCCACAGTCAAAAAATGAGTGTTAGGTTACCTGGCAATGGTTGTCAGAGGGCCTGGTGGCAGGTTATCAATGTGTGTGTGTGAAGGACTGAATATAGCGTAAAGCGCTTTGGTCAAGCCTCCTGACTGGAAAAAAGTGCTATATAAGTACAGGCCATTTGCCATTTAGCTCTACAAAATGTCCTTAGGTGACGGTGAGTTTGCATGGATATGTAGAGGTTTCTTCTTCCTGTAAAAAGGGTTGTTTTTTCTGTCCACTGTCACTGCATGCATGCTTAGGATGAGGGATTGCTTTAGAGTCACCAAAAACATACTCAACTGTTACA
>NW_015154358.1:0-1498 GCF_000732505.1 Cyprinodon variegatus | reverse complement strand
TTTGGATCTACTTTCCCCAAGAGGTCGTTTGAGCTTCACACCGAGCAAAGGTTTCATTTGCACCACAGCCCGTTCAAGTACTGCAGGAAATCTGAGTGGCAGTCAGCTTCTCCGTTCACCCAGGAACAACCTCAGTCTGAGTAAACCCCGTCCGCCCAACACCAAACAAGACAACCACTGATATCTTCCCACACAGACTGGATTCCATAAAGGACACCTTTTCCTGGAGAAGTGAGTCTGCAACCTATTCCTCCAATTCAAGTCTAAGAATCTAATTTCCCACTGAGCCTGAACTAACCGCAGTGTCTTCCTCTCACCTTCTAGTTCCGGGTTGACAGTGTTCTGAGCAGCACTGGATTTATCACCATATTCTAATAAACCTGTTAAACTTTTCCCTGGTCTCTCTGTTTGGTCTTCTGCATTTTGGGGTCAGACCTTTAATTAAATCATGACATAGCCATAGCCATGGACATTTATAAATATCTATATTAGCTTAACTGAAACCGCAACGCTTCCTGAGGTTTGATATTTCCATATTCTGTCCATGTTGCCGTGTGATGAATTGGCCTGTTCCGAGTGAACACTGATACTGTTGGGTTTGGTGGTGAGCTCCTGTCTTATATACTTGTGCACGGCATGATGGTTCTTTTAAATCACACCGAGAAGTTTCCTTGTACTAGGATAGGTGGAGAGAAACAGTTTCAAATAGACAGGGTGAAAATATATGTTTTATATGCCGATAAAATGAAAGCCATGGAAACATAAAACAGGTCCAGTTAGGGTTAGCTCTTTCTGGCCTTTATTTATTCAGTTATTTTCACTGGTCCAAGCCAACAAGCAGGAGAATATTTGGCTTTATTACCAACTCCTAGCTCCTCTAAGTGTTTGGGTGGCTCTATTCCCTTGACACTGCTTTGTATTGTTGATGCCTCCATGGTTGTGCTCCTCCTATCAACATAACCTTCAGGGTTCCTCTGCGTCCACACTTCCAGTGTACCGAGTAAAAGCACTTCCTGCTGGCTTTTCACAAAGGCCACACAGCCTTGATTCCTACTGCTGCAAATGAAAAGGGGCATGAAAACAAAAAGAGAAAAACATTCATCGCAGAGGTGCTTCTCAGGGCTTGATTCATGTTTTTAGACTGAAATAAAATCTGCCTTCAGAATGTGATAAAGAAAAATTTTTAAAAGCATTTTACCTAATATTTCAAGGCTAGAAAATTAATTTTGAATTTCCTAACTCAAGGTTAAACATAGATAGATAGATAGATAGATAGATAGATAGATAGATAGATAGATAGATAGATAGATAGATAGATAGATAGATGGGCAGTAATTCGAAGAGAGACTATAGAGGCTATAGAGAGACTATAGAGACTATAGAGACTATAGAGACTATAGGTAAGGGAATTTCCCTCTGTTGTCCCACAGCAGTGATATTTGTTGTCTGTGTTTAACCCACCTCTTATGCTGAACCTAGCACCACCTAAAGTTGACAT
>NW_015154357.1:4544-5463 GCF_000732505.1 Cyprinodon variegatus | reverse complement strand
TTTTTCTTGAATTAGGTCGTAAGTGAGACACTTTGCCAATGGAGCAAGATAATTTACACTTAAAATAAGAAAAAAAATCATTGTCTTATTTTAAATGCATATTTTCTAATTATGTTATAAGAGTAAAAAAAAAACAACTTCCATTGACAAATAATCATATTTACCTGCTCAAATTAAGGCTAAATACACCTAATTAGAAATTCTTACTTATTTCTAGATAAATTTTGCAGGGCAGCCTCTGATTGTGAAAGTTTCCTTCTCAGAACGACGAGAACGTCTGTTATTATCATCACAGCTAGAGTTCAACTGTAAGAGACAGAATAAAAAATTTGTGAACTTTTAAAGGTTTTTAAAGAATTTCGGCTAATTGTTATATTGAACAACACTGACTTTCAACTCCCTACCAATGTTCTACAGTACATATGTTTAAATATCTGCAGGCTAGCTTGGCCTCTCCAGGACCTTAGAAGTGCTTTTTAGCGGATGCTCCTTCTTTTCTTTAATGCTGACTCAACCACCTTCCATCTTTAATGCTCTCAGTTTTGACTTTAAATCTCCCCATTCATGCCATGTTCATTCCTTCCTTAGCACAGATCAATCTTCATGTCTTGTTTTGCAGATAAACAGTCCCACAGCATGATGTGTCCACCTTCATGCCTCACGGTAGTTGTGGTGTTCTTGGAATACAACTCAGCATTCTTCTTCTCCCAAACATGAGTTGAGTTTTTACCAAACTGTTCTATTTTGGCGTGATAATTACTCCCAATCCTCTACTGGATCATCCACCTGCTCTCTGACCAACTTCAGATGGGCCTGGACATGTAGAGTCTTCAGCAGGGAGACACACCTGATCCTGCAAGATGTGAGAACCTCTGGGCGCAGCGTTACTGATAGTAGTCTTTGTTCCTTATGTCCCAGC
>NW_015154357.1:0-2538 GCF_000732505.1 Cyprinodon variegatus | reverse complement strand
AAAGTCAAATCTAAGTCTATCTGCAAACATGCAGTGGCTGCAAGGGGTTGGGGCACCACCCACACAGGTAAGTGACGACAATCATCTGATGGGAGATGATTATCTGTGTGAGTCACTTACCTCGTTTAACAGCAGCCTCAGTGAGCAGGCAGGAGTCTGAAGACAGGAGACAAACACCAAACCCTCTCAGTCCACTGGCCTCTGGGGACGGGAGCAGGAACAGGGGATTTAAACAAAACTTAAAAAACAAACATAAACAACTGACATGAAAACTTAACACATATAAACTTAGAATAATGATCTGGCCCCGATAGCTGGGCTGAACTGTATATATAGCAGAGGGAGCAGGTGAATAAGATGAATGATAATTAGATAGTGGGGAGGGAATGGGAGGTGAATGAAGTAAGTGATCAGATCAGCTACTGAGATCGTAACAACATCATCATTGGTCTTGTATTGATGATCTTATATGTTGTATATTGTGTGACTTCAGCGGTTTGGTTTTATTCCCACCAACCTGCTTCCTATCGTAGATTCCCTCCTATAGCCTGGTGCAGGTCTACATTTTTCTTCCTGATGTCTCTCAACAGCTCTTCGATCTTGGCAATGGTTTGCAGTCTGACTGTTTGAGGCTTTGAACAGGTGTGCTACACGATGGGGCTGCATGGTGGCACAGTTTGTAGCACTGTTGCCTAGCAGCAAAAAGATTCTGCAAACAACATGCTAACCTCTGAATGGAGTTTGCATGTTCTCTCTGTGCATGCGTGGGTTCTCTCCAGGTACTCCTGCTTCCTCCCACGGTCCAAAAAACAAGACTGTTAGGTTAATCGGCTTCTCTAAATGATCCTTAGGTGTGAGTGCGTGTGCATGGTTGTATGTCTTTGTGTGTCTCTTTGTTGCCCTGCGACAGACTGGCGACTTGATCACGGTGTATCCCATCTCTCGCCCATAGGCTGATGGGCAAAAGGCGACACCTTGATGCTGACGGAATAAACAGGAGAAGATGGTCCTAACAGATATCATTAATACAGGTAACCAGCTTAGGACAGCTGAGCTTTGTAAAGTTACATGTCTGCGAGGACCTGACATTTTGCTTATATGGGGATGACCAACATTTTATTTTTAAACCATAATATACAAATAAAATCTTTATAAAAATGTCCCTCAATTAGTCTCTTATACTTGAGGTGAACCTGATTACAGATCTAATTAGGAGGACTTGCACAGTCAGTGGCTGACTAAACCCATTTTGGCCCAGTGCAGATATGAAGGTGAAATATTACATCTAAAGCACCCCTTAGGATGAAAAAATCAGTCTTTGGCTGATATGATGCGCATTCATAGCTGATTACAAGAACTCATGGACTCGTTAAGGACGTAGAAGTCCCTCAGTGATAGCTGGTGCTTCTTAACCTAATTCATAAAAAAGTCAAAATACATCCCAATCTCCATAAACTGCAGTATCCATCCTTATCCCTGCTGCCTTTAAAATGATGCAGTCGTAAAGTAGCACTTTTCTGAATATAAATGTGAGACATTAATCGTTCCCTACAGACAAAAACAATTCATACATACTCAGACTAATAATTTTTCTCTATGTTATTTAATTTTTTGACATTTTATTAATTTCCCCCTGTAATTCAGTGGCTACTCTATGTTAAAATATGTTGTCTGATTGGACCCATTTTGGCTGCACTCTGCATGTAACCTTTATGTTATGAAGTAGAGCTCATTTCTTATCTCATCTGAGGAAAGGTCTATTAAACGCTTTTCATCACAACAATACACACTGTCTTGTTTTCTTTTTAAATTCAGAGCTTGTAACGTCAGGGGGCACATCAGTGGAACTAATTACATTAAACCCCTTCCAGTTGAAGCAAGAGGGCCAGCAATGAACACTAACAGCATCTGCAGCCTGTTTATGTGACTTAATGACTAAATGTGTATTTGAAAATGCATCAGTAAGGCGTCATGAGAAAACACACAAATCTATATGGTTTATAGAGATGTTCTTTAGTTAATGACCTGTAACAAAATCTTTCCTCTAATTTTTACAGTAGAATGTTACATCCAAAATACACCAAAATGAGCTTGAATTAGAGTCACAATAATTCAATTTGAAGAAGATCTGCTTTTTACCAGGATTATGCGTTAATGTTATCTAATACTTCCCTCTTAGCTTCATGTTAAAATTTAGCAGAGGTTAGGGATTGATCAATTACTTGGGGCTTAAACCCGTTTAGTTGAATTGACATTTTACCCAATTCTTAAGCTTAAAACACATATAAGAAAAAAAAATGTGCTCTACTAATTCACCTCACTCGTCACGTTTTAATAAACATAGATAATCTGTCAG
This sequence comes from Cyprinodon variegatus, assembly GCF_000732505.1. NCBI lineage: Eukaryota > Metazoa > Chordata > Actinopteri > Cyprinodontiformes > Cyprinodontidae > Cyprinodon > Cyprinodon variegatus. The sequence continues at coordinate 182 of NW_015154357.1, read as the reverse complement.
TCCTTTCAAACTCTGTTGGAATCTGCATGCAGGATCAGAACTAGACGGGGAGCCAGAAGAGCCATGGGCACTCCTAGCCAATCAGTGGCCACCCCTACCAGGTTATCTGTTGTTCCCACTGGGATGTATTTTACCACCTCTGGAACAAGAACTGCCTCTAAACCAGAGGATGGCAGCAGTGA
>NW_015154356.1:3990-5468 GCF_000732505.1 Cyprinodon variegatus | reverse complement strand
GGTGCCTGAGGCCCTGAACAGCTCTGGCCTGGGAGGAGGAGGAGGAGGAGGAGGAGGAGGAGGAGGAGAAGGAGGGATGAAGGTCAGGGCAGAGGGGGCCCTGGCTACAGGTAAGCCCACCACCACTGGTGCTACGTCTGCTGAGTGTGGGAGCTGCTCACCCTGCTGACCTGCTTACAAACCCGGCCTGTTTCCAAAGCCCCTCACCCCCCCGACTGCTTCCAGCCCCCCCCCACCCTGAACCACACAGCTGCTTGACAGAGAGCCAGTGCTGCTGTAGAGCCACAGTCTGTATGCTCACATCTGAATCTGAAGATCTGCTCAGAACTCAGAGGATAGATTAGACCTCCAAAGCTGCTGAGATGATCTTTTCATAAACCTTTGTGCTCTTAGGTGAATTTTTAATTTTAATTTTTAATTAATAAACTTTTGGTTTGTCTTTTTCCGTCCTGTGAACACACGCCCAAACGGCTGAGTTTTAGTACAAGAGATGAAAGTGTGATCATTATCCAGCAGCTAAAAATGCACACATCTTCTAAATTTCTCGTGTGAGAATATATAAACAAAAGTAATTCATCTCCAGGTTAAATATGTTCAGATAAAGCTTGAAACTAGTAAAGCTCAACTAAGCTAATAAGCTACCATGAAACACAGAAGAAAAGAAGGAAAAACATCACCTATGAAATAATACCATGATTTTACAGTTCAGTCAGTGTTATAGCAGCCTTCACAAGATAATGACATAACTATCTCGTTATCACGGTTAAATCATTACTTGTCTTCTCGAGATAACAAGATGATTATCTCGTTATCAGGAGAAAACGGTTATTAAATTCTTGAGATAACAATGTAATTGACCTGTATGAGTAATGAATGAGGCTGGCTGACATCCCTGGATTCCCAGCTCATCCATCGTAGTTGTGGTACCGCGTGTGCAAAAAAACAAACAAAACTTTTTTGTTTCCTTTTTCTTTTCTTTTCAGTGAAAATCCTTAATCTGGACTCATTTTGGGGGTTAATGCATCTTATACCTGTTACAGGCGTAACACCGGGACTGTTCAGAAAACACCCGGAGGCATAAGGCTGACTGTTGATGAATCAGAAGTGGAAGCAAATCATCAAACCAACGATGTCGGCTCGTTACCTAAAAGTTTAAACGCAGGATTATTTACAGAATTACACACAGGCTGCCATGACTTATAAATCCTCTCCCTCTGTTGTGAGATTGAAGAATGTAATCAGTTTTAACACCAATCATCTCGTTATGCTGAGAAAACGGCTTTAGTTATCTTTAAATGATGAGGAAATTAACTAGTTTTCTCAAGAAAAAGTATCGGACGGACATGACCGCTCTCGGCTTCCATAGTTCTGGTTAGTTGGGTTTATCTCTTTATATTTCCCTGTATTTTGCTGTTTCTATTGAATATATTACCCCATTTACACTACCCTTTAAAACCGTGCAGAGACCGGTCCGAGCT
>NW_015154356.1:0-3347 GCF_000732505.1 Cyprinodon variegatus | reverse complement strand
TTAATCTGGACTCATTTTGGGGGTTAATGCATCTTATACCTGTTACAGGCGTAACACCGGGACTGTTCAGAAAACACCCGGAGGCATAAGGCTGACTGTTGATGAATCAGAAGTGGAAGCAAATCATCAATCAAACAACGTCGTCTCGTTACCTAAAAGTTTAAACGCAGGATTACTTACAGAATTACACACAGGCTGCCCATGATTGATAAATCCTCTCCCTCTGTTGTGGGATTGAAGAATGTAATCAGTTTTAACACACCAATCATCTCGTTACGATGAGAAAACGGCTTTAGTTTAGATGATGAGGAAATTAACCAGTTTTCTCAAGAAAAAGTATCGGACGGACATGACCGCTCTCAGCTTCCATAGTTCTGGTTAGTTGGGTTTATCTCTTTATATTTCCCTGTATTTTGCTGTTTCTATTGAATATATTACCCCATTTACACTACCCTTCAAAACCGTGCCGAGACCGGTCCGAGCTCAGTAACTGAGATAACTTATGGTGTGTAAATGGAAAGCAAACTGAACTGAACCGAGCTAGACAGAATCGGACCGAGCTAACTGCAGACCAGTTCCAGAGGTGGGCTCGGCTCGGTTTTGCCTGACTCGTTTCTCTGATAACAAGAGCGCATGAGAAGAACACGTCATCTCCGTCTGGCTGCACATCCCGATTCACACTCCATTCCAGTAGGTGGCGGTAATGCCCCTCCAGAAACAGAAGAAGGAGAACAACTATAAACGACAGTCGAAAGCCGATTTTCTCAATTAAATCCATGAAACGTTGCCGTCTTCGCCTGACCCTCCGCAAACACCGAAGTACAGCAATAATAATCGAGCATAAGTTTCTGAATGTGACGGCCGCCGCCATTTTGATTTGCTTGATTCCCTCCTCCTTCGACGACTTCTTCTTGTGTTTTATGGCGGTTGGCAAACAACTTTTGGTGCATTACCGCCAAAAAAATTCAAAATTCAATACTGGCTGTAATACCGCAGATCGTCACTAGGAGGCGAGGAACCAAGATAGCATGATGTGTTAACGGTCGTCAGAACCGAGCTCGGCCTGCTTAACTGATCCGAGCTCGGACCGGTCTCGGCATGGATCAGTTTTTTCCGGAGTAGTGTAAATGGGGTAATAGTATCATTTGTCTTTAATTTTAACTCTTGCTAAACTGTGAGCTGGTTTCTAATTCAGATCCTGAGCAGACTGTGGCTTTCTGCAGTAAACATACGATCTTCAGCCTCACTCTGTTTAAATCTCCTGTGGAAGCTGTCGATTCTTCTGGTGGTTTTGCTGCAGCTTGTTTCTTTGCAGGCGAGCTGACTGGTCTAAATGAACTTCCTGCTTGGCCTTTGTCCCTCCTGCTCCCACTCCCGCCTCGCTGCGTGGGCTTTCTGTGTGACCATGAATGCGTATCTCCTGTGTCGCTGCTCATGTTCTGTCTCCTGTCTCACAGATCTGTTGGTATTTTGTCATGTGTTGGTTCTGTTTCGAGCTCAATGTGAAGTTCTGTTTATTAAATCATCTCCTGATGGTCTGATTTTTATCTGAGGGCATAGTTTACAGCCTTTTCAGCCACACCAACAAAGATAAAGATAAATGATCCTCAAATATTAGTATTTCTGATTTTGACTGACTCTGACTGAACTTTGTTGTCCCGCAGGGAGTTTGGTCTCGCAGTCGTTCAAACAGCACAACCTGGGAGGGATGGACTGATGGCCGCCGTGCGTTGGTGTGCAGGAACACCGATAAACTCGTACTATGAGACACAAGAGATGGTGAATGAAAAGCTTCTCTGATGAAGAGACAGTTTCTAGATCTGAGATCAGCATCAGAGGAACCCTCCTGAACTCCCATCACCAGCCGGACCCATGAAGCACCAGAGTTCTTGCAGCAGAGATCCAAATGTCCTTCTGTACCTGTAGGATCGGTCCTGTAGAGAAAACCTCATGTTCATGTCATTCTGTTGTCTTTCTTGTTTTTATACACATTAAACATTGTGATTTGTAATCAGCTTTTCTTTCAAACTGTTTCTTTTCAATTGAGATTCTCATCAGATGCACATTTGTTCATATTCTCATATAGACAGAAAAAATAAATCCTTTTCTCTCCCAACATGAAGAGTTACAAGAGAGCAATCAAACATCAGGTCAATGAACATCCATCTGCTTTACAAAATGAAGGGCACCATGTCATCTCGTATGTGGAGCTCCAGTCTGTTGGGTCTTGTACTAAANCGTATGTGGAGCTCCAGTCTGTTGGGTCTTGTACTAAAATCTTTCCAGGAGTTTCTTCCATATCTCGGTAAATCCCTCCAAGTCATCCTGTAAGACGTAGATCCAGGCTTCCCACAGGTCCTTAAAAAGTCTTAAAAGGCATTGAATTCTTCAAAATAAAACTAACGCCTTAATTGGTATTAAAATGTCTTAAATCAGTCTTTCGTAGGTCTTAATTTTTAAAATCTAAATGTAATCTAAAAACATTAAAATTGACCATTTTTTTAATTTTAAAAAAATAACGGCTTTGCATTATTGGTTCCGTCCCGATAGCGGAACCAATAAAAGCGTTGTTGCGGCCGGGACATTTGGGAGATGAACCATTAACTTTTTGTCTGTAAAATATGAGCAGTATTTCTTAGTTGATATTTTCACTTGAATACTCATTTGTAGAATTGCATTAATTAATTTAAAGCAGTTCACTTAACAGCTACTCTCACCTGGAGAGTGAACAGCTAGCCACCAAACCAGAAGTCTTCCGATCCAATCAGATTATTGGAAATTATATTACAGGTTATGTTCTGATCAAAACATAAAAATAAAACTTTTATAGTAGCTAAAGGTTAAACTATGGACTTTGTAATAACACGTCAGCTATGTATGAGGCAGGAGGTTTAAGCTCCGCCCCTCACCTGTTGTACCTGAGCTAAGAAGGAAGGTTTGTGGTTGTTGGTCTCTGCAGTGAGACTCAGACGATCAGATTCACCTTCAGACCAAACTCTCAGATGCAGGAGAGAAAAGTGGAAACCTCCAACACTGCGACGTCTTTAAGGATCCAGTTGTTCTGTCATGTAGCCACAGCTTCTGTAAGGAGTGTCTGAAGAACTGGTGGAGAAAGAAACCAGTAAGAGAGTGTCCAGTTTGTAAGAGGAGATATTCTAGGTTTGAACCACCTTTTAATCTTGTTCTGAGGAACCCGTGTGTCATACAGCAGAGAGAGCAGAGAGCTTCAGAGGATCTCTGCAGTCTGCACACCGAGAAACTTAGGCTCTTCTGTCTGGACCATCAGCAGCCAGTGTGTGTCATCTGCAAAGATTCAGAAAAACACAGCAAGCACAGATTCAGACCCA
>NW_015154355.1:3630-5469 GCF_000732505.1 Cyprinodon variegatus | reverse complement strand
CAGGTTTTAGAGGTTTCTCTGCTTCAGCACAGCTAATTATAATGATTGCAGTAGACCAAAAGCCTGTTAATCAGCTTTCAATTAAAATCAGCTGTGCTGGAGCAAGGAAACCTCTAAAACCTGCAGGACAGGGGGCCTTGAGGACCGAGTTTGGGAATGCCTGTCCTAACGGGTTCGGGCGGGTGCGGGTTGGTAAAACTCGACCCGTGCAGGACTCTACCCAGTACCCATTATATCTTACATGACATGTACACAAGAAATTTAAAATGACCACGCAAACTGTCATGATCTTGGCGCTGATGACTGGCTTGATTGTTCATTCCATTACCCTACCTGGCTCCACCCAGTTTCTAATCACCGTTTATTTGTGTCACTTGCTCCAGTCTCTATTTAACCCACCTGCTTCCAGTCCTAAGTGCCAGATTATTCAAGCATTTGTTGAGAGTTCTCTAAGTATACCTGATGGTGTTCTGATCCTGATCCGTTCTGCCTTTGGACCTCTGAGCCTGCCTGTTCTCATTCTGATCTGATCTGCTTGCCTGACCTGTCTTCGGACTCCTGCTGGATTTGCTTTTTGACGACCCTGGATCTGCTTCCTCACACCGACCCAGATTTTCCTTCGGCACCTCTTCAAATCTGTGATCTCCTTGCCTAGACTCTTGTGAACCTCTTCAACACCAGCGGTGGCTTCGTCTTCTGGATAATCTGGCCTTCCTTTGCCTTTCCTCCTGCCAGCTCTACCGCTTTCAAGACTTCAGCATTTTGAAATATCTGCGCAGCGTTCCTCACATTCCGTTCAACTGTAATCCACCTCTTCCTCCGGGCATGGACTGAACTTAAAGACCAGAGGGTTTGCCTTAGCTGCCCTGGCTACAAACCATCATTTTTAAATAAAAATCTTACTGTCTGTCTTGCCTTAAATACTGGGTCCTCTGTTGTGAGCCTTGACAGAATAACCTGGCATTGATGACTGGAAGCAGGCAGGTTAAACAGGGACTGGAACAGGTGACACAAATGAACGGTGATGAGAAACTGGGCAGAGATAGACAGGTGAATGGAATGAACAATCATGTCGGTCATCAGCACCAAGATCATGACAGCAAACTACAACAAGATCATCAGATTTTTGCAATGCTAGTAACAATTTTCCTAGAAGAGGCAAATTTGTTGTTTATATTTATATATATATATATATATATATATATATATATATATATATATATATATATATAAAACTTTATAATACAATAATATGGGAGATGGCTAATACGGGAGGCCAGCAGGAAAAAGGGCTAAATATGGTAGTTTGCCAAGTCATGGCAACCATATATTGTGTTTTTGTCCTCAGTATAATACTTCCTTGGTCTGTTTCATTAAGAAGTTTCAACAAACTCTGAGTTAAATTCTTGACTCTGAAATGATCTAGTCTGAGATTTTGGTTTTACAATGGATGGTGTGAGTTAGTTTAGTCAACAAGGAACTCTAGTTCGAGAGGTCACCATGACAATAGGCAAGAGGAGTTTTCACACCGCTGGAACTAAAGGTTCCAGTGGTGAATTGGAGCAGGTTTTTAAAGAAAGGGCTGCATATGCAAAGGAGAGGGAGTTGGCATAAGAAAAGATTGATGTTCGAGTTAATGCCTAAGCCTAAATATAAAAGTATAAAAACATTTTTAAAACAGGTAAGAAATGTGCATCTTCTCATGGAGTACCTCCTCATTTTGATCCTGTCTCCCATTACACAGTTAATACTAAGTGACTGACCATTCAGTTGTTCTCTATAATGATGTTATCACACACATATATGTGCTTTCACTGATATCAAGTTATTTTCAAAAAT
>NW_015154355.1:0-1060 GCF_000732505.1 Cyprinodon variegatus | reverse complement strand
AAATAAGATTTTTTTTTACATCAAACTTTGCTTTCGTCAAAGAATCCTCCATTTGCAGCAATTACAGCATTGCAGACCTTTGGCATTCTAACTGTTAATTTGTTGAGGTAATCTGGAGAAATTGCATCCCACGCTTCCAGAAGCAGCTCCCACAAGTTGGATTGGTTGGATTGGTTGATGGGCACTTCTTGCGTACCATACGGTCAAGCTGCTCCCACAACAGCTCAATGGGGTTCAGATCTGATGACTGCGCTGGCCACTCCATTACCGATAGAATACCAGCTGCCTGTTTCTGCTCTAAATACTTCTTGCACAATTTGGAGGTGTGTTTAGGGTCATTGTCCTGTTGTAGGATGAAATTGGCTCCAATCAAGTGCTGTCCACTGGGTATGGGTTCAGATCTGATGACTGCGCTGGCAACTCCATTACCGATAGAATAACAGCTGCCTGCTTCTGCTCTAAATACTTCTTGCAAAATTTGGAGGTGTGTTGAGGGTCATTGTCCTGTTGTAGGATGGAATTGGCTCCAATCAAGCGCTGTCCACTGGGTATGGCATGGCGTTGCAAAATTTAGTGATAGCCTTCCTTATTCAGAATCCCTTTTACCCTGTACAAATCTTCCACCTTACCAGCACCAAAGCAACCCCAGACCATCACATTACCTCCACCATGCTTAACAGATGGCGTCAGGCATTCTCTTTTCATTTGTTCTGCGTCTCACAAACGTTCTTCTTTGTGATCCAAACACCTCAAACTTGGATTCATCCGTCCACAACACTTTTTCCAGTCTTCCTCTGTCCAATGTCTGTGTTCTTTTGCCCATCTTAATCTTTTTCTTTTATTGGCCAGTCTCAGATACGGCTTTTTCTTTGCAACTCTGCCCTGAAGCCTAGAATCCCGCAGCCGCCTCTTCACTGTAGATGTTGACACTGGTGTTTTGCGGGTACTATTTAATGAAGATGCCAGTTGGGGACCTGTAAGGTATCTGTTTCTCAAAGTAGAGACTCTAATGTCCTTATCTTCTTGCTCAGTTGTGCAACGCAGCCTCCCAGTTCTTTTT
>NW_015154354.1:3599-5471 GCF_000732505.1 Cyprinodon variegatus | reverse complement strand
AATCTTTGCCCATTGACTCTCGTTAAAAGTTGTAAACGTCCAGTAGCTCCTCTGCAGTACAAAGGTACAGCAGAGCTGACAGGAAGTGTATTTGCTCACCACCTCCTGCAGCAGTGCTAATGTTTTGCGGGTGATTGGAGCTGGAGACGCATTGAGGAGTGAGAGAAATGGAGCAAGAACCGCCCTTTTCCAGGACCGGGTTTAGCTCCAAGGCTCGGCTAACTGCTTGCAGCGAGGCTAAGGCTTTATCCTGCTTTCCCTGCCTCCTTTTCAAAGGTCAGGATCTGAGCCAGCATGGATAAAGACAGCTAGGACTGATTTAAAGAACTTTGTAGAAAAAGCAAAGAAGAATCTGGGATTCACATGGAAAATAATAGAATATATTCTACTTTTTCAACATGTTTGTTCTTTTTCACAGTTTCTCTAAAATAAACACATTCTCAGAAAATAAACCTGATGGTTCTTTGAGACCAGTTGACTCCATGAAATATAAGAGGAACCTGATCAAACCTGAACCTTCAACCTCAGAGTAACCCTGACGGAAGGACTTACTCGATGCGTCAGACTTGTAGACGGAGACACTCGGGTAGAGCCTGTTTTTCTTCGCTTCTGAAACACAAAGACTTGGATGAATGACAGCACCAGCAGCCCGAGCCCCCAGAAACCAGCTGCCACGCTTAGGAGCCTCACCACTGTCTGCCGCTTGCTGCCGGCTGCTGCTTTGAGGAGCCCTCTGGGAGGATGGAGCAGGAGGTCTGGATGGAGCAATTGACTGCAGACACAAACAATCAGATCCACCTTAAAGGACTAAAGGAGGACTGGAAAACCTTTGACCACCAGTAAAAATCTGTGTTGCATGCTTTTAACCCCATCCCACTGATAAGTACCCTGGTTCGCATGTTCTTGTTGGTCCAGTCGGTGGTGTAGGCCTCAGTGTACACGTCCAGGATGTGGTAAAGGTCGTGGAACTCCGTCGGAGGCTCGACGTCTCCATTTAAGATGCGTGAAGCCCGGATATCTTGCTGGTAGAAACTGAAAACAAACCGTTCTGTCAACCAAAAACATTCAGCAACGTCCGACGGGCGCACGGCCGCGCTCCTTCATACTTGCGGTTGGTGTCCTTGCGTTCTATCAGGTAAGATCCCTCCAGAGAAACTCCTGCAAACAGACCTCTGGACCTGCAGTAGGTGAAGACGGCCGCCGTGCTGCGCAGGGCGACGTCCGCCTCCAGGTTCCTGGAACAAGAAAACCCCACAGCATCACTCATCTTTGGGTCAAGAGAAGGGGTGGAGACAGATGGGAGAGACGTCTGTACCAGCCTATCAGGGTAAAGATGACACTGCAAAACTTTTAAGCCGGGTTAATAATCCCATTCACCTGCAGGTAACGACCAAGAAAGGAGATTATGGATCTAAAGGCTGATTTATACTCAGAAACCAGATCGTCTGCATGTGTCGCAGTGAACGCAGATATGCCCGTCCCCTTCCGCAGACACTCTGCTGCACCTCAGAGGCCTCTGATTGGTCAAATCTACATCTGCTCTAAACTATCCGTATTTCCTGTTTGGTTCCTTATCGGCTTGTTTTGTTTGCATGTCCGCCATCATGGAAAACGACTCGTGAAAATGGACCAGCTAGATGAGCGAGGGACCCTTTTTCCACCTGGATCTCCGCTCTTTTTGGCCCTCAAGTCCCTCCGTTGTCGCACAAACTTGCCCCCACTTCCTCATCGCCTCGGCCATATCTAGACCCACAGCTAGCTCCTGATTGGCCCTCTGGCGTTGTAACCTGACTCCGCCAGATGGATTTGCTCCGCATAACCATCTGGAAACCTTCCGTTGAAGTAATTTTGGGAAGGGGCAAAAATACTGGT
>NW_015154354.1:0-1229 GCF_000732505.1 Cyprinodon variegatus | reverse complement strand
AAAAAAAAAAAAAAAACATGAATCGATTCTCTTGCGGACTATCGATGCATCAGATCGTCGATACAAAACGATTATTATTTACACCCCTTCTAGACAGCCATTATAGTGCGGCATCCCCCGTCTGCCAAGGCTCTTGGTTTGATCCAGAAAAAGTGGCCGGCCCGGCGGCAAACTTTTGAGAAACTAGAATCTCTTCTACCTTCTAGCAAATTTCATCGGCTAGAAGCTGCTGGACTGCATCAATCGTGGATTGCTTTGCCTCACCGAAAGGTCAACACATTTGGAGTCTAATTTAGTTGCAGGAAAATTTTTACCAGATAAAAATTAAATGTAGGGAGTTCAATGTGTAAAAAAAATTCACTGTTTAAAATTAGGTGTACAAAAAAAAGGCAGATTCCAATGAGAGTGTTTTTCTTCCATAGTGATCATAGCGCTCTGCATCAGCAGTGCTGCATCAAAAGTTCAATTCTTCCAACTCCAGCAGCTGCTGCTTCTGAACGCATCAGAAGATCATGATGAAAAAGCTGCTATGAAATGCTGAAGATTTTAGCAAAAAGACTAAATCAACATTTAAAAGAACGACAGGAAAGAGAAAGAAGCTGCAGCAAAATGGCATAAAAACAGAGAGGAAGGAACCAAGATGGCAGACGAGCAGTTCAGGTTATTTAACAGTGAAATTCTTCATTATTTAATTTGTTTTGTTTAATAAGAAGCTATAAAACCAAAGTCAATCAAATTCAGGTCTAATTTAGTCGTCTGTCTGCAGCTTAATTAGAGAAAAATCTGCTCAGTCAGACATCAGGCTCCGCCCACAAACCCAGCAGCAGCCAGAACCTCGTGTTCCAACCCGTCAGCCGCCCTGAGACTGATTCTACAACCATCCCACCGACAGAAATCTAAATCAGCTTCCAGCCCCAAAACACAAACTGTCATCGAACGTCTCATCAGATGACAGCTTATTAGAGGCAAAGCTATAATTTAAACCTCCTGTAAACATTAGAGGTAATTAACAGGCGTTGACGGCGGCAGGATCTCACCTGCCCATAGGTCCCACGGCGACGGTGCAGTTCCCGCCCAGCGTCAGGTTGCCGCCCTTGGTAAAGGCGTCGATCGCCCTCCGCTGGTTCAGGATCATCACCAGGTCTGACACCTGAACACAACACGGAGCAATGAATGACGGCTCCTGATCCTCAAAAAACTTTCCTTTTTGATAAAGCTTCTAGTTAGAG
>NW_015154353.1:0-5474 GCF_000732505.1 Cyprinodon variegatus | reverse complement strand
ATATATATATATATATATATATAAAAACCCAACTTTGAGTCATGTTTGAACTGATGCAGGTTGGTCTGTGTTTTACTCACCCAATTTGAATTTATATATTAGGAAACTAGCGGTTGTTAGCTTTCAAATAATGTATTGCACATGTAATTTTGGAATACAGTTCCTAAGTTATTTGCTTTTCCATTTGGGTATGCAAAATAGGCGAGGATTATCCAAAATGAGGTGGATGGTAGGAGGTTAAAAAGGAATTGTAGGGGATCAGCCAGGGAACAGCCAGGGACCCATCAAGGAAAGTGGGGACATTTTGAATGGCTGCTGCTGTACATGTTACGTATAAACGTAGAATTCACAGCTCTGCTCTGCTCTGTCTGCTGTGAACTCACCGCCTGCTTCATCTGATTTCTGATGAAGAACCATGGCAGACCAGAACAGAGAGACATCACGTCTGTCGCCTCACAAAGTGTCACATCAGGTCCTATAATGCCAGGGCTGCATGCTGTACTGGTTTCACACATGACAGGTGAGAGACTGGGAGCTAATGAAGCAACGGTTTTTAAATGTCCAAAAGAAAAAGGAAAGATTTATCTGCTGATTGCAGTGGGAGTGCTGTTGTGTGCATCTGAATACCTCACATAGCAACAACTCTTAGAATCGGCCATTTTCACCAGACTATCCTTTTAAAAGTAATTCTGCTTCTGTCTCCTTGAACCCCAGTGGGTCTCGGCAGACGGCCGCTCACACTGAGGTTTCGCTATAGGAATAAACTGAATTGAATTGTATTACAGTTTTCTTTTCGGCATTCTCTATTAAAAATTGGGATGGCAACAATATCAAATCCAATTTTTTATGAACAAAAAAAAAAAAAACGTCTCCCCCAATCTTCAGCTATATAAAAGAACATTTAGGCCCAAGAAGATTAAAGACACCAAAGAAAAATTAAAGCACATTTTTGATACATAAAGGTGATTAAACTAAAGGGAAATGTATAAAATAATGTCGTATGGACAATGCAACAATCTCTCCCCTTAAGCTGGTCATCAGCTCATTCTCACACCTCACCACCTATAATCATAACCTATCTAGCCTTTTAATAAATGATCGAAAACTGAGGCAGGAAGAGTCAGATCTCCAGGCCATCAGGTCTCCATAGCAACCATTCAACGCTGTCTGACAGCAAAAACCCCAGCAGTGTCCTACCATCACCGATGTAAACATGTAGACGATACTTTGCTACGCGCCACTTCATCGAGAACTTTTTTTTGTTTGATAAAAAATAGAGCAAATTTTAACCCAGTAGAAAAACTTTTTATGCTCACTCTTAAGCTTGGTGAAAGGTGAGTGATGCTGTGGGCTGGTTTCCTTTTTTAAAAAAAGCCATGGGAAACTATTTGGCAGCGTCTTTTGAAAACAAGGAATTTGAAACCACAATTTAGTAAAGTAAACTATCTTTATTTTGGTGGAAGGAAGTTCATGAATCCAACATTTGTTGGTAGGAGGGGAGTGGTGGCCTAGTGGTTAGAGCATAGAGCTTGGATCCCAGAGGTTCTGAGTTCAAGCCCCATTCCCAGAGGCTGCACCTCTGGGTCCCTGAGCAAGACCCTTAACCCCACACTGCTCCCTGGGCACCGCACAATGGCAGCCCACTGCTCCCCAAGGCGATGAGTTAAATGCAGAGAGTGAATTTCGTAGCTCTGTACTTGTGACAATAAAGTTGAATTCTAGAAAAAAGTGATAACTGAGTGTTAGCTGATAGAGCGAACCATTTAGAGTAGGATTTATACCAAGATTATTTATTTAAACATTTTACATTTAACCCTTTAAAAAAGGTAAAAATCTAATTGAAAAGTTAAAAATTAAAATTAAATAATTAATAAGCCTAGTTAACAATTATATTTAGGCTTATAAACTAAAAAATGTGCCAGTATCAGCATTAATGCCTCTAAGGTTTCATTGGACCAAAAAAAGTGTTTATTTCACTCTCAGAGTGTTTTTCCTGAATTTCTTCTAGAAGCACTTTTGTTATTTTTCCTAATATATACAAGTTGCCGTTTCTTGTTATTACATTAAACGACAGCTCAAAGGAAGGCAATGGCATTTCCTTCGCTGCTGGCCAGGAGATTGATCCTATTTATTTGGGTAAAGGCAGTTCCACCAACTCATAAACGATGGATAGAGGAGGTAATGGCACACCTAAAGCTAGAACATCTTCGATTTACGTCACAGGGTACCATTAGGAGATATTTTGAGATTTGGCAACCTGTTATTTCTTATTTTGAATCCAAAGTTCCATCTGCTTCAGCATAATCAGCAGCTTTTTTCCCCCTTTTTTTTGTGATTGAGTGTGATGTAATTATGGAGTCTTTTTGTTTTGTTTTGTATGCCGTGGAGGTGTCTGTTGGTTTAATATGAAAAACTAATAAAAACAATTTGATTATTATTCTTCTTATTACAATGACATTCATTTTTGCCATCAAAATATCCAGATTGTTTGAAGTTACAAAGGTAATAAGGTCTGGTCGTGGATTCCAATAACACTATTGGCTGGAAATTTGGATTTTCAAAGAATTTCACTGAGTTAGGGGTTAAGATAAAAAACAACAACATTTTCTTCTGTCAATCTGCTCTATAAACCAGAACTCCTCAAGTAGAGAAGTTCTAGTTTCACCTGCTTTGATGTTGTAAAATATCTTCTTTAAGAAACCTTTGGCTATCCAATTATCAGTCGATTAATAGAAAAAACAATCAACAGATTAATCAATTTGCAAAATAATGGTTGGTTTTCGCCCTAGAATATAATCAGTAGAGAATGCGAGGAATCCTCACCTGAGCAGAGAAGTCGATGAGTTTTGGAAGCTGGACACGGTTTCCTTCATCGCTCTTTAGGAAGTCTAACAAACTACCTATAGGAAAACATGCAAATATCCATCAACATCAAAATTATTATTATGAAATATATCATCAAAAATAAAAATCATTTTTAGCGCTCTTTTATTACACAATAGTTTTAATTTCTTCCTTCTTTCTTACTGTTCTAGTTTCAGCTCTGGGTGTTTAAAGGAAGCACTAAACTTTCTACAGCTTGTTAACATCAACCTGGGCTGTGATACGGCGAGAGAGAGCAAGGCTTTCAGTTGATAACAGGAAGGCTGAACAGAGCAGAGTTGCTCTTTTAATTCTTTAGGGTTTTTATTTATATTTTAGAATGAAACTGAAAATCTATTTTAAATAGAATAAACATATAAACCCTACTGTTTCAGTAGTGAGAATTAAAGATGCTAAAAACAGATTAAAATGCCTTTTCATCATCAAACAGTTTCCAGCACTTAGAGATATATTACGTAGAGTTTTATGTTAAAATGTAGGAGTAAAGGTGTGAAATTAAATTATTCTGAAGTAGTTTGGTGGGTTAACACCCTTTTCAAAAAAATCAACTTCTGATCTTTATTAATTAGGCAGGCTAGCTACACTAGAAAAGGTCGACATCTAAATAAGTCCCCTTTTCTTAAAATAAATGCATTTGTTCTTGAATTGAGGAGGTAAGTGAGACTTTAGCAGTGGAACATTTAAAACCCCAACTCTTTAAAATAAAAATAAAAACTATTGCATTGTCTTATTTCAAGTGCGTGTTATCTAAATTTCTTATCCTAAGAGTAGAAATACTCGTTCTATTGGAAAATTGTCTTCTTTACTTACTCAAATTGAAGGAAAATACACTTAATTTAAGACATTTTAACTTATTTTTACATAATTTTAGCAGTTTAGTCAGCTGGGAGTTAAATTAAACCTTGGTTTGAAAATTGAAAAGGTTATTTTAAGGTTCTGAGAAGGTGCCTTAGCCTTCCGACGGATCCTGGCGAATTTGTTTTGAGCGGTTAAACACAGGCTGATCGTTATTTGGCAGATAACTGAGGTGAAGATGCAGCCAATCATCATCAACCTTCCAGTTTCAAACACAATGACAGGAAAAAAACATCCAAAATAAGGACGTCTAACCATAAATCCAACATGCAATCAAACCACCTCTTATCAGACAGGTAGTAAATGTAAATATATTAATATTACCGCCAATTTTAAACGGGATGATGGTGCAAATAATCAATAAACCTTCTAATCTTCTAAAAAGTTTTTTAAAAATGTAGAAGTCCAGGTTTTTCTAACCAGTTTAACCTTCTGGGACCAGTTCATCTGCTTTTATACCCACTAAAGACATCAGGAGCATTTATCTCCAGGAGTCCGGACATAACTGGACGTCTGTAAAACTCATTTCTAACTCAGGTTTTTGATAGCTGGCTTGTTTTAACAGGCGCACGCAAAGAGCACCTTTCTCCATGTACTCGGTGATGATGTAGATGGGCTCCTCTTTGGTGACCACAGCGTTGAGGCGAACGAGTTTGTCGTGCTGTAGGCTCTTCATCAGGTTGGCCTCCATCAGGAAGGCCTCCACTGACATACTGCCAGGCTTCATGGTCTTCACCGCCACCTTGGTGTGCTTGTTGTACGTAGCTGATTGGAGAAGAAAAAACACAGTGAAAGGAGTGAATGACACGTTTTTCTTTGTTTCTTCTCAGCGGCAGCGCTCTGACTCACCCATCCAAACTTCTCCAAACTGTCCCGCTCCAAGTCTCTTATCCAGCTTAAGTGAGGATCGTGGGATTTCCCAGGCATCCTTCTCCCAGGGTTTCTCAGGTTTGGGGCTTAAACATGGAGTGGTCAGAGTTTGGCAGAGGCCATCTCCCTGCTCTGAAAACAGCAAACATTTTAAGGTTTAGAGCGTGAGATTCCTAGTCATTCCAGAAACGTTAAAAACAATCCACTGGACTTTGTTTCCAAGTTTGAAGACGTTTCTCTTCCATCCAGGAAGCTTTTTCAATTCAAAATGTCAGAAATAATGTTGAGTTCCAGGTTTTATCCAGCAACCCAACAAAGCCTGGTTTTAGTTTAGAAAATATGCTAATAGAAACAGACACACAGGTCCACCCCTCCTGTATGTCAGGTATGGGGCCTTGCAGAACCAAAGAAGCGAAACAGCCCCCATTCTAAAAAGGTGGACTGCCAGGCTTCCTGGTTTTTAACTTTTTTGGAAGTTATCCAGGCCAATCAGCAGGGGGAGCCATGAATACACTGATTCTAGAAGTTCAATGGTTGACCTGAAAAAGGTTGCTCACCACTAGATGACTTAAGTTTTGACAGGAAACCAACTAAAAGCCAGAAGGAAGCATGCAGAGCGGGTTTCTGGTCTGAACTCACTTTTATAATGGCCGACCAGCTCCTGCAGGGTGCAGAAGGTGATGCGAGGGGAGATGTAAAATCCTCCGTTGTCCAGCGTTCGAATCTTATAATGTTTGACCGTGTCACCAGACTGTGGATCCAGATCCCTGACGGATAGAGAATAACTACCTAGAACAAAAATAAGCAGATAAGACAGCCGGTCATACATGATCATACATGCAGGGGCGGATTTAGGAAATGTGGGG
>NW_015154352.1:0-5475 GCF_000732505.1 Cyprinodon variegatus | reverse complement strand
CAGGACTACACTGGAAAACAGGCCAAGCTCCAACATCTAGAAACAAAGGTGTTGATGGCAGCAGCACAGCTGATATTTCTCTCCAGGATGGCGTAGGAAAGTATGAAAAGCAACTATTTAACTTTGAGTACAACAAACAGAAGGCCACAAGACTTTTATCTGGGTCTGAGGCTTTGGTGCAATCCAACTCATACATTCATGAATGTTTTCGTTTAAAGCATAGAAATCAATCACCTTTAATCTGAATGAGCTCAGAAATGAGGTCAGACTAAATGTTTTGTCAGATTGATGAGAATTGTACCATAAAGATCAGAATGTTTGCAGATCTGTTGGGAATCGTTTGTTAAGAAATGTTAGAAATGAACATTGAAAGTCTCCCCTTTACCCCGTTTCCTGTAGGCGCCCTCCCCGCCACGGTCCAGGGAAGCTACGCCGAGACCCGACCCACTTCCTCCACCGGCCACATCAAGAGACCCATGAACGCCTTCATGGTGTGGGCCAAGGACGAGCGCAGGAGGATCCTCCAGGCTTACCCAGACATGCACAACTCCTCCATCAGCAAGATCCTGGGTGAGTCCTCCCAGCGGTGGGGAGGGATGGGTTTCTGCTTGCCTGCGGCCTGCATTGTGTGAGGAACCAAGACGCCACCAACGCTCAGTTTCCAGGAAATCCTAAGGTTTAAGGAGACCTTGTAAAGCAAACCTTAGCTTGAATGGGGGACATTTGCTAACCAATCAGAAGCTGGATGCCGTGACTCCAAGCTCCCCTGTTAACCAATACAAACACGTTTCTATGGTTACCGCTGCAACTCTAACAATAGCTCATACTCACGCATGCAGATGATGAACTCCTTTACTTCACTCACATATTTACTCAGTATTTAGTAGGTATAGAAATACTGGGATTAGGATTATTTAGAGCAGTAAACTGACTGAAGAAGCTGACAGAATAAAATTATTGGCTTATTTTTATTCGGTTTTCATTAAAACTGTGGCAGATTAAGGTTCTAGTTTCTAAAAGTGCAAAACGTCCTTCATGACTATAATTAGTTTAGAGTCAAAATAAACCTGGAAACATTTTTTTTCATTAATTAGTCTTCATAATGTGAACCTGAAGTTTTATCACCAGTGAAACTGTTAGCTAAAGCATGTTTGTCTGCAGGCACCAGGTGGAAGGCCATGTCCAACCAGGAGAAGCAGCCGTACTATGAGGAGCAGGCCAGGCTGAGCAGGCAGCATCTGGAGCGTTACCCCGACTACAAGTACAAACCGCGGCCCAAACGGACCTGCATCGTAGAGGGCCGAAGGCTGAGGGTGGGCGAGTACAAGGCCATGATGAAGAGCCGCCGACAGGAGCAGAGAGCCTCCTACGCACACAGGTACACTGCAAAACATTTCTATCTAAATAATCACTTTTTCTTAAAATAAGTCATTTTTTCTTGAACTGAGTCAGTAAGTGAGACACTTTGCCAACAGAACAAGACAGTTTACATTTAAAAACAATCGTATTTTCTTATTTCAAGTGCATATTATCTAATTATCTCATTTTAAGAATAAAATATTCAATCCATTGGCAAATCTTCTCATTTAAAAACCCAAATTAAAGTTAAATACATTTAATTTACGACATCTTTCCTTATTTCTTCATGGTTTTTGTTGTAGGGGAGGCCATGAAGGCCAAACCTCCTCAGGTTCAGTGTGAAACTGTGTAACGCTGCAAATAAAAACACTAAGAACAGTCTGTGAGAGAAAATGGCTCATATCTTTTCTCCTGTATGTTAATTGGAGGGCTTTGACTAGGCCATTCTGAGAAGAACATGCTTCAATCTAAACCAGGTTCCAGAAACTTTCACAATCGGCTTTTAAAAAATGACATTTATCAGGAGCAGCAGAGCCTGAATCTGGCTTAAAAAAGACGATTTATCAAGTTTTACAAATGATTTGTCTGTTTTTTATGTTAAATGAAGAACAATTAAAGTTTTATAATCAATCAAAGAAAAAGGAGCATCCATCATTTACGAGGGAAAGAAAACACTTTGATAACTTTGTGCTGTTGGAATGGAAGCATTCCCACAGCATGATACCTCCACCGTCAGAGATGATGCGTTCAGGATGATGTGGTGTTAATTTTCCTCAGGCCGTAGGGTTTTACCTGTAAGGTCAGTTCAAAGAAAACGCCTCAATAATAATGCTTTTCATACTTGATATCGGCGTTTATGACAGAAGGTGATGAGTCTGATGGCGTGCTGTGATGCTGACGTTCCCTCCTGTCTTCCAGTCAAACCGAGCCGCAGCAGATCCATTACTCCCAAAGCGACGGCCAGTATCCAGCCGGCGGCTCCATCTCCGTCCCAGGCTTGCCGTTTCACCCCGCGCTGCTGGAGCACTACCTGCCGCAGGTCCCGCCCCCTGGCCGCAGGCCCGAGGGCCGGGCCACGCCCACCCCGCAGCCCAGAGACAGAGAGAGGAAACGAGAGAGGGAGCGTTCCCCCTACAGCGAAGGAGAGGAAAGCGACGCGGGAGAGAGGAGCGAAGGGGAGCTAGTGCTCCTCACAGACTGATGAGCAGAACTGGGAGGAACTGGGAGGAACTGGGAGAAAAGATGGTTTTAATCATCAGAATCTTAAGTCCTGGACCCCCACATGTTCCCCCTTTACCTCATTACAGTGGAAAATCAGCCCCTGGCATCTAAATCATCCCATGCTTTGTGTTTAAACAGGATTCTTCTACTTTAAAAAAGTTTTTATTTAATCCGTCTGCTGCTTGTTTTCCTTTCATGATGCCTTTTATCAAACAATAGATCCACAGCCATGAGAATTAGAGCAGCAAACTGACCAGCTGAGCTAAAGTCTGTCATCTCTGGGTCTGCGCTGCCACCTGGTGGTAAAAATTGTTTATTACAAGTCAGAGTGGGAAGAAAAACTTCACTGCTGCTGAAATCTAATATACCGACCAAAGAAAAGCTGATAGAAAGCAGGTCAGATCAGGAAGCTCAGTGTCTGCTGCTGGTTCTCCATCTCCAGATGCTTTTATTACCCAGGATTAAATGTTTGAAAACAGCCTTTAAAATAATTCATGTTAAGAAAACGCATATCAATCAGAAATCCAACTCTTAGTTTAAGATCTGGAGTAAAAATTGAACATTTGTTTTTAACAAACTCCTCAGTTAATAATCATTTTAACATAAATTAATCTGTAGATTACTAGAAGTTTTAAACCAATTCATGGCTCCTATAAACCAACACTGGAAAAAATCTAAACCTAGATAAGTCATTTTTTCTTTAAAAAAAAGTGCATTTTTTCTTGGTTTGAGGAGAAAAAAGAGACACTTTGCCAACTGAACGAGACAATTTACACTTCAAATAAGAAAATATAATTTCATTGTCTTATTTCAAGTGCATATTACGTAATTCTCTCATTTTAAGAATAAAACTACTCCTTCCATTGGCAAATCTTCTCATTTATAAACCCAAATTAAGGGTAAATACATTTAATTTAAGAATTTTTTATTTATTTCTAGATGTTTTTTCCAGTGAGAAACCATATTTTTGGACAGTGCTGGTCAAAGCTCTGATGCTCTGAAGCAAAGTGAGTATTTTCATGCCATGAACTTTGAGAATCTGCCTTTATGACCAATCAGGAAGCGATGCACCGACTTTAGCCAGAACAGGATGCTTTGGTCCGATCAGCTGAAAACTGAGCTGTATGGCAAGCAGTTCATACCCTCCTGCTATTTGGTACGATGGCCAGTGCAGAATAGAGCTGGATAACCTGCAGGGATCTGCAGTTTTTTCCTCTCTGCAGACCTTCTGCAGCAGACCTGCAGGCTGAGCCGTGAGCGCAGCTTTATCCGCTGGTAATCAGCTGTCCTGCAAGCAGAGAGAACAGATATTCTGCAGCCTCGGTACCCTCCTCATTCAGCCATGGCCGTGATCCCCCCCCACAGTCGCGCCTCCTTTCCTCTGCGCTGTTTACTTCTCCACAGCTGGGTGGGTTTAGTCCAGCCTGTTGCTTTCATGTGTTTTTGTTTTTTTAAAGTCTTTTCTTGAATGTTGTGTTGAATCTGTGCATTTGAATACATGTTTTTATAGTTTTTTTTTTATTGTTATTTTGGGGAATAATTATACTGAAGTTAATTTGAGCAGCTTGATCATCTTTCCTGCTCTTGTTTAGACGATCCAGCTGGAGGAACAATAATCCTACAGATTGAAGCGGATGTCATTCATCCAGGATGAAGCGGTAGCGTCTCGTTAATCTGATCACAGAGCTGGATGTAGAATAAAAAGAGTGATTAAAACACCTCTGTAGCATCTGATTGGACAGGGATCTGATTGGATGTAGCTGGACCTCCATCCGTCTCATGGTGGACAGGATCTGTTATTCGATAGCACTTTCCAGTTTCATGGCGGCACTGGTTATGATGGGAAACTGACTCCGGTTAGTTCTCCTTTACTGAGGGATCATCTGGTGGGATATTAAATCACATTTTACCTGCTTTTAATGAGCGAATGGAGTTTTCTCTGCCTGTTTAACCATTAAGCATATTCCTCCCCTCCCTCACCTGTTGCTGTGTCCAGAGGTGGGTTAGATATCCAAAAGGTTGTACTTAATTAAAATCAGAGCGATACTTTAACCCCCTAAGCAGCGACTGCAGGTTAACTAAGCAGAAAGTCACAGAAGCTAATGTTAGCTACAAAAAACTATGTTTTCTTTTTTTATATTTAAGCTACACTTGAACCCAAAGTTATTCTCACTCCTTTAAGATACTTCTCACCAGAAATGATTTTAATGATATTCATCAGATTGAATAGATCGTTCCTAGAATGACTCCTTCCTTTAATGAACCTCTTCAGCTTTTTCAGGCAGACTTTTCAGAGCCGGATCTCCATCATTAAAGGGCTTATTTGGTGTCCATAAATAAGGAAACATGGTACTTTCTAAATGTTTTAGTATAAAGTCCAGGAGTGGTTGTTGTCGTGGGTCTGTCTGCAGTTTGTTCATCCACCATGAACTGAGGAGGAGGTTCGCTTCTTAACATCTAAACATTTATTCTACACAAACATGCTGGATCTTCTGTGTGCAGCGTTTAAAAAACTTTATTTTATTACATACTGGAACCACCTGTCATTACCCTGCTGATGTAAATATAGATTAAAGTTTATTTTGTTTATAAGAGCTTGTGTAATTTAAAGTTGTACATTTCCATATGTTTTCAGAGTTTTTGAAAGAAAATAAACTGGTTGTTTTAATGATGTTTGGTGTTGCTCTTAATTAGTTTCCTTTATTTCTTAAAGGAAAAGTCCGCTCATATCCAGAGTACTCTGAAAGTAGTTTAACTCTGAGATGATTACATTCTGCTCAATAAATTATCAGTGTTTTTAATTCAGAGTGAATTTCAATGGTGAAGTCCTCTGGAAATCTTCAATAATTGTTGTTGATTGCAGATGTGTCTAGTAGTTCCCATTGATTTAGCTTG
>NW_015154351.1:3068-5476 GCF_000732505.1 Cyprinodon variegatus | reverse complement strand
GAAACCAAGAAAACTGAATCAGTAACGGATGTCAAAAAAATTCAGAATGTCAGCTGAAAGTCAGAGGTGTCAAGTAACAAAGTACATATACTTCTTTACTTGGTTACTGTACGTAAGTACACTTTTTAGGTATCTATACTTTACTCCATTACTTATTTTTCTTCCTACTTCAGACTTCTACTCATTACATTTTCTCGCAAGTATCTGTACTTTCTATTCCTTACATTTTTAAAACAACCGTTACTCGTTACTCTTGGCTTCGTTTTAATGCAGAGGTCACAAATTAGCGGACCGCGGTCCGGTGTTATCCTGAAAAGTGCATCTCTGCTGAGATATGCATCACCGGTCGCGGGGGCGCGCCTCGCTCTGTACAACTGCATATCAACGAGGAAAACGGATTAAAATATGACCAATGGAGCTACTTGTTGGTATATTAATGAAATACAACCTTTAAATATTCCTCTCGTGGGGAAAAGATTGTGATTATTTGGCAGATTGGGTTTACAAAAGTATGGGTGTTATGAACATAATAAAATCCAAAGATTTTGTCTGAGGTACGGCTTTATTTGTTGTAGTCTCTTGTTTTTCCAACACAACAATAAACAGTGATAGTCGTCGTGATTTTTGAAACTGCAAAGCTTTGTCTTAAGCAGAAAATCAAATGCGCATCTACACAGACCAGTGTGATGCATTCACGAGCTTCAGATAACTATGGTGCATTCAGGAGCCTGGGACATTTCACACTTAAAGGGAAAGACACATAAATGGAACAGAACTTTACTCATACAATAATCGAAACAGTGTGGGCTTTCTTACAACACTGAATGCTCTATAATTATATTTCTGTTATTTTTTGATTATGCACATCTGCTAGCTTTTTATTTTAAAAAATCTATAATATTACAGCAGCAAATTATCAAAGTTTTTCAAAAGCCTGTTTAAAAGCTCCAAATGAGGGTTCAGATCATACAGCAACAATTACACTGTCATTGTTTTACAGGCAGAATTAGCATTTGTTGACCCTTGTCCTTTAACTACTGATGGATATACAGAAACACAGTCAGTGTCAACTCCTCTGAGATAGCACGGCATGCAAATTTTGGCAATTTCTATTTTTTTATTTTTTTTTTAAACTTAAAATTCAGTGTATAACACCAATGCATAAATACCTCGTTTTACTTCAGTGTTAAATTCTGTTTTAAGTAACAAAATTTAAAAATGTCTCTAGACTTTTACTGGTTGATGATTTTCTTTATCCGGACCCCGTTGATTTTTAATTGGTTACCCCTGGTTTAATGTTTATAAATATTAATTTCACGTCATGTGCGCCATCCCATGCAGATCATTGGCGCCATCAACATCTAGTGAAAACTACTGTATTTGATGAGTCATATAACGCAAACACTCATTGGTTAGTTAAAGGAAATTATCAGAAGCAAGCAGGTGTTTGAACTGCAAATGTGAATAGTCTATGCCATGCTACAATGTAGGATTTAAAAAAAAAGATGCTGAAATGTCTGAAAGGTTGGACACAAGCGAGAGCGTATCGGGAGATGGAGACCAACAAGACCTCCCTCATCCTTGGCCCTATTCCAAAGAATTTTTCAAAATAGTTGAAAAATGTAGCTTTCAATTCATATAGTGGCACCTGGCTGTTTATTTAAAGGTTACTTTATACTTTTATATTTTAAGTAGTTTTTGGAGCACATACTTTTTCACTTTTGAGTAAAGAGGTCGAGATGATGCTTCAACTTTTACCAGAGTGTTTTTAAACTGCAGTATAACAAATGTGTGTACTTTTGAAACCACTGCTGAAAATAAAAAAACCTTCTAACTGTGTCCATAATGCCGGGCATACACTGTTTTTTCAGTTGTCGCCTGCAGCTACAGCTCATTGTACGGCGAAACTGGCTGTTTGGACCCTCTCCCATGTCCTTAATAAGGGCTAAAAGTGACACTAAGAACTACGTGTCTAACCTGTCTCAGAAGCTTTAGTGGTTTTTAGAATATTTGAATTGAATTTTCACTACAAAGTGACATGTAAAGGGAAAAAATGTTTTTAGAGCTATTTTTTTTTATTAACATAGAAATTATGTTTCATAATTATTTTGAAAGCTAAAAATACAAATAAATTAACTATATGTTGTTTAGACGGCAACAAATATCCTATCGCAAAAAGGTAACAAAAATACTAGTTAGTATTTGGTCATATAATATTTTGTGGCTCTAAGCGTCTTTTAATTAACTGAACTCAGGGCTAAACGGCTCTTTGGATATGAAAGCTTGCAGACCCTGAGTGGCCTGTACTAGGTTAGTTTAGTCTGTCAAATAAGCAGCCTGTAGTGTCTTTAAAGGTCCAGCAGGTGTCAGTATTCTGTGAGACAGTATGAACGCAGTATTAATACAGT
>NW_015154351.1:0-781 GCF_000732505.1 Cyprinodon variegatus | reverse complement strand
CAAAACATCTTCAAACTTGGAAAGAAAGTCCAGTGGATTTTTATTTATTTACTTCTTTGGAATGACTATGACCTGGATGACTGACAATCTTCACCTTCATATGTCTCCCCTAAAATGAAAGCGATATAATATCTAATGAGACTAGAAAGGAACAGATACACCCTTCAAAGAGCAGATCTTTCTTCCTGATTGTATAAATCATACGTTGGATGTAAAACATCTTCTATCAACACCAAACCAATTAAATCCACTTTTTTTATTTTGCAGGTTTTTTTCCTGTTAATGCTGCATTATTTTACACATTCATCTAGGTGATGTTTTAGGATCCATGTATTATGGATGCTTCTCTTTCAGGACAGAATAAATCCCAGTTAGGCAAAATTCTGCCAACATTTAAGTTTGAAAGTTGTTAAAATCAGGGCAGCTTTGCTGGAAGACAGTCAACCGTCACAGCAGTGTTGCTGTCGGCAGCGTCGGCCTGCTGGTCTCTATTCTGATCCAATCAAACTGATAATTGCCTCCTTTTCCCTGCAGCCAGTTTCTCTGTGTGTTTCCTCCCTAAGCACAGTGTTTAGTTAATGAAGCAGTTTTATTTTGGTGTTTTTCTGATTTTCTAATTCAGATATTTCTGGTTCATCCCGCAACCAGGCAGGGGCGGATTTAGGAAATTTGGGGCCCTAGTTAAAGACAGGCAGGGGGTGCTCTGAATAGAGAAGACAACACATAAAACAGACCCATTCTACAGATAGAGAAATGTTAATAGAATAAACATCCATTATCT
>NW_015154350.1:4260-5476 GCF_000732505.1 Cyprinodon variegatus | reverse complement strand
GGGAAGCCAATTAAACAGTCCTGTTTTTGGACTGTGGGTGAAGCTGGAGTACCCAGAGTAGAATGCAGACATGCAAAGGGAGAATATGCAAACTATGCAGAAATACCCAGGGCCAGAAACCAAACCCAGGACCTTTTTGCTTCAAAGCAACAGTAATAAAAACTCCCCCATTGTGCAGCAATATTAAGCTAATATAAATTAAGCAATATGCTGGTGAAGATTCTTAGTCAGTTTTTTTTTTTCCAAGTTTGAAGACATTTGCTTCCCAGAAAGCTTTCTCAATTCAAAAGGCTTTATAGAATTGCCCAACAGAAGCGAGGAAAAACAGAAGCCTTGTTATGGCTTAGAAAACATGTGAATTGAACCAAAACAGGTCCATCCCTTTGTAAAGTGGAGTCGTTAACTTAAACTTGCAGGTCAACAAAGACCTAAACAATGACCTTAACATTTTGGATTGAGAAAGCTTAAAAAAAGGTCCAGTGGTTTTGTTTTTAAATTTTTTTGGAATAAATGAAGTAATCTACCAGGAAATTTCAGAGATCTTTATGGTTCTCTTTGCAGGCCAAAAATGTATTTTCCAGCAGGACTTGGCACCTGCTTAGGCTGCTTGGGGCACCAAATGCTGGTTTAATCACCACGTCTTTAGTGTGTTTGGCTGGACTGCAAACTGGCCTGACCTACAACCCCTGGAGAATCTATGGGTTCTGCTAAGAGGAAGATGACAGACACATGACTCAAAGATCCAGGTGAGCTGAAGGCTGCTATCTAAGCAACATGAGCTTCCTCGCAGTTCAGCAGAACCACAGGATGATTGACCCCCCATGCCTGGATTGATAGAGTAATTCATGCAAAAGGCCCTCCAACCAAGTATTGACTACAGAGCAGTGGAATAAAAAAAAAAGTCTATTTCAGTTACAGATATCCTTAACTTATTGTTCTTCATTTATAATGCAGTTTTCATGGACATAGAATTTTGCTTTTCATTAACTGTAAGTCATAATCATCATGCATCAACAATGATATTTTGATTTTTGGGAAACTGACAGGAAAGAAACGTTCAAATTACGGTCAGCTTATTTAATCATGGTAATAATTACACTAAGCTTAATTTACAATATGGAAAAAAACAAGTCAGTGTCACTTCAAACTAAACTAAAATAAAATATTTTAGCATTTAGCTCTGTAGAGAGTAACATTTGTAGCCCAACAATATATT
>NW_015154350.1:0-2020 GCF_000732505.1 Cyprinodon variegatus | reverse complement strand
CCATCCATCCATCCATCCATCCATCCATCCATCCATCCATCTTCTGCCACTTATTCCGACAGGGTCCCTGTAGGGCTGGTGCCTATCTCCAGCACTCCTGGTAGATGGTCAGACAGACAGGTCACAGTTCAACACAGAGACACACAACTATACAAACACACCCACACCTAAGAAACATTTTGAGAAGCCAATTAAACAGTCCTGTTTTTGGACTGTGGGCGAAGCTGGAGTACCCAGAGTAGAATCCAGACATGCAAAGGGAGAATATGCAAACTATGCAGAAATACCCAGGGCCAGAAACCAAACCCAGGACCTTGTTGCTTCAAAGCAACAGTAATAAAAACTGCCCCATTGTGCAGCAATATTAAGCTAAAATAAATTAAGCAATATGCTGGTGAAGATTCTTAGTCAGTTTTTTTTTTCCAAGTTTGACGTTTTGCTTCCCAGAAAGCTTTCTCAATTCAAAAGGTCTGCTGTGGTGTGGAGCTCCAGGCTTTATAGAATTGCCCAACAGAAGCCTACTTATGGCTTAGAAAACATGTGAATTGAACCAAAACAGGTCCATCCCTTTGTAAAGGGGAGTCGTTAACTTAAACTTGCAAGTCAACAAAGACCTAAACAATGACCTTAACATTTTGGATTGAGAAAGCTTAAAAAAAGGTCGAGTGGTTTTGTTTTTAACTTATTTTGGAATAGGAATTGACCAGGAAATTTTGGAGAACATTATGGTTCTCTTTGCAGGCCAAAAATGTATTTTCCTGCAGGAGTTGGCACCTGCTTAGACTGCTCAGGGCACCAAATGCTGATTCAATGACCAAGTCTTCAGTGCGTTTGGCTGGACTGCAAACTGGCCTGACCTGCAACCCCTGGAGAATCTATGGGGTTCTGCTAACAGGAAGATGACAGACACATGACTCAAAGATCCAGGTGAGCTGAAGGCTGCTATCTAAGCAACATGAGCTTCCTCACAGTTCAGCAGAACCACAGGATGATCGACCCCCCATGCCTGGATTGATAGAGTAATTCATGCAAAAGGCCCCCCAACCAAGTATTGACTACAGAGCAGTGGAATTTAAAAAAAAGTCTATTTCAGTTCCAGATATCCTTAACTTATTGTTCTTGATTTATAATGCAGTTTTCATGGACATAGAATTTTGCTTTTCATTAACTGTAAGTCATAATCATCATGTTTGAC
The DNA here is from genome assembly GCF_000732505.1 of Cyprinodon variegatus. Lineage (NCBI taxonomy): Eukaryota > Metazoa > Chordata > Actinopteri > Cyprinodontiformes > Cyprinodontidae > Cyprinodon > Cyprinodon variegatus. The sequence continues at coordinate 825 of NW_015154350.1, read as the reverse complement.
ATGATTAGCTCTATGTGTATTAATGTAGAACCATTTCACATTAGTCTACATTTTCAGATGCAGCCTTTGATAACATGAGAACAGCCCAGAATAAAGCTGCTCCATTAAGCCAGAGAAGACTCTGTCCAGAAAATTCTTTCACTTTTCATCAAAGAGACTTTTAATCATTAGAAAGATATCACATAAGATTTAGGTGATATTTAAACCCTAACCGTCTGCAACTGTGATATACCTTTAGACTGTGTCATGTATGCTTAATGGAAAGGGTCTGTTACCAGTAAACCAGTGTTCAAGATATTAAGATTATAGCTTCTAAAACTGGTTTTGTTTGTCATACAGCTTTTAATAGACTAGAACAGCAACTGAATTGTTTATCTTAACCATAGGGAGCATGTTTCTGTGCTTCTTGGTTAAAAGGTTTTTCTAAAAAAGGCTTCCCATTTGTTCTTTATACAGCTGTGGAAAGATTTAAGGTGGTAATAAAGCTAAGATCATTCATAATTGTATGCAAACAAAGACTGTCACCTAAGAAAACAGCTTTGAAACAATATTTGACAAAGTCAGTTCTGCCTTTTAAGCAATTTTACTCCAATTAAAGCTGTTATATTATAAGAATTGAACTACATCCAAACTATTTCCTTTCCTACTGATTGAAGGGAGACACGCAAAGCAGCAAAATAAAGGGTGCCAATAACTTCAACAGTGTTATTTCTGATTTTAAACTTTTCTGAATGTGTTGATAGATAGATAGATAGATAGATAGATAGATAGATAGATAGATAGATAGATAGATAGATAGATAGATAGATAGATAGATAGATAGAT
>NW_015154349.1:4393-5478 GCF_000732505.1 Cyprinodon variegatus | reverse complement strand
TATTATTCTCTCAATAAGTCTGAAATTCTTCTGTTTTCAGACATTGTAATTAAGTTGAGTACATCTAGAAAGATCAGACACATTCTGCAAAATGCCGACAAAAAATCGGCATCAATTCTTTTCTTCTTCTCCCGTTAAAGTCGCTGAACTCTTATCAGCGCCATCAAACACATAAAACGCCGTCCTTTCATTGAAATATAAGAAAATAAAAAAGGGGGTTAAAATAAAAAAAAGATTAAAAAAATAAAAGTCAATGAATAAAAAGTAGCTTTCCAAAATAAGTGTAACAAAATACACTTATATTAAATAAATAATAAATAAATGACATAATTAATAAATCTTTGAAAAAATGTAATTCTTGAAATAAAATAAAAGGAAATTATTTTAACAAATGTATTTAGTTTTATTTCATGGGGATACTTATATATTTAATGTTATATTAATTGACAATTTATCAATAGCAGTATTTATTTCATTTTGAATGAAATGGCTCTCCAGAACAAGTCAAGTCCTTTTAAGAAGCAAGAATTAATGATCTTGTAATTATTGAAACATTTAAACAGAAATCTGGAACATATCAAAACACAAACTAAAAAAGTAGCAAACAAAAATTAAACATTAAATGATGCGGCCAAAAAAGTAGAAAATAATGTTTGGTTTAGGGCTGCAACTAAGGAATATTTTGCAAATCTGTCGATTATTTTTCAGATTTAGTGATTAATAATTGGATACCCATGTTTTAGAGTCTCTATGCTCCAGTTAACGATTAAACGATTACTAAATTAGTTTCCCATTATTTTTGATAAACGGTTAATCCGATTTAATGTTTCAGCCCTTAAATGCATATAATGGGACTTGAATTTTTAAACCACGGTGCCAAACATGCATATGCTCTTGATTGTTGCAGGGGAAACCTTAAAATAGTGTTCTTGTAAGAAAACAAGAGACAAAGATATCAGAACAAAATAGCAGCCTTTTTTCCCATAAGGTAAACTGTCAGCAGGTTAGAGTATGTTACGCATCATCATCTGTATCAAGGTAAACAGGAAATGTTCTTCAGGATTTCAAGCTTCAATGGCTTTATT
>NW_015154349.1:2607-3319 GCF_000732505.1 Cyprinodon variegatus | reverse complement strand
TAAGAAAACAAGAGACAAAGATATCAGAGCAAAATCGCAGACTTTTTTCCCAGAGGGTGAACTGTCAGCAGGTTAGAGTATGTTACGCATCATCATCTGTATCAAGGTAAACAGGAAATGTTCTTCAGGATTTCAAGCTTCAATGGCTTTATTTTTCTCTATAGGGCTCTCACAGCGGGATATGAGAGAAATAAGATGTTGGGGAATATTTCCACTATAATCTTTAACAAAAATATACATTCCCTCCTTAAACTCAGCGACCATGTTTCTCATGACTACAAATGTTTCTACTTTGTAGTACTACTACTACAAATCTTTCTTAAAAAAGTTCTGAAGCTTTGTTTTAGCCAAAACAGCAGTGAACAGCAATAGGAAGGAGAGGGGCCACACGCCCTTATAGGACACCATATGATACCACTTTCTCTGGCATCTCAATACAGACTTTAAACTGCAGGAAAAACAGAATGGAAATAAACCTTTATTCAGGGTTCCGATACCTCGGTTTATATCACACTGCAAAAAATTTAAATCTAAGAAAGTCAATTTTTCTAAAAAAAAAAAATAAGAAAAAAAAGTGATTATTTTTTTTGAATTAAGCAGAAAAGTGAGACTTTGCCAATTGAATAGAACAATTTATATTTAAATAAAGAAGAAACAACAGCAGTCCCTTTTTTCAAGTGCATATTATGTAATTATCTTATTTAAGGGGGAA
>NW_015154349.1:0-927 GCF_000732505.1 Cyprinodon variegatus | reverse complement strand
CATGTCAAAAATACCGAACTATCCCTTTAAAAGGTCATCCAGAGGGTTTAGAGCAACAGAAGCAGCGCATCTTGATGCATCTGAGCATCAGGAGCAGCGCCTCATGAGTTTCTGAGAAACTGAGGCGCATGATGCACATCACAAGCAGCAGATCCTGGAGTTGGAAAAATTTAACTTTTGCTGCTCGACCACATCAACCAATCAGAGACAGACACAGCACTGCTGATGCAGGGCGCTATGATCACACCTCTGAAACAGTTTATCAAATCCTAAATTAAATTATAGTGTCGAAACCTGCGAGCAAAATATGTTCATTTTTATTTTCATGGTGCCTACAGTTTGTACCACATAACTGAAAAAAGCTAACATCTACCAACAGTAGGGAAAAAACCCCAAGAGGCGACCAGGCCTGAGGCAGTTGCTGCTGGGGATTCCCAGTGACGGTGCACCGCTGGTATGTGGGGATCTGACCTTGCGCTGCAAGCTGGATTGTCGATTTCAGTCCCACAACTAATCCATCTTGAAAGACTCCCGCTAATACATCCGTTTTATAACAGCGGGTCGGACCAATGACATTCTAGCAGGAGGGCCTCGCCGGAGCATTACAAACATGGCTACGCTGGAGACTCCCTTGTCAATACCGCAATTGACTCGTTATGAGATAAAATAGCAACAATTTCTCTTTAAAAAAAAGGAGCAAATAGAAGCACTTTGTGCATTTGTAGATGGGGAAGTTTGATTTATCAGCTTACTCCACTGAAACGTCATGATTCTCTGCTACGATTGACTAAAGGCATATTATGCAAGGCAGGTACTAGCTGGCACGTCACCCAATCAGCTCGAAGAATTGTACTAAACGTCCCTCCTTTTACTGGACAGAACAGCAGCCATCCCAGATTGATAACATAGAACTCAACCCAGTTCTAC
>NW_015154348.1:3617-5480 GCF_000732505.1 Cyprinodon variegatus | reverse complement strand
AGATACTTGTGTGAAAATGTAATGAGTAGAAATTAGAAGTAGAAAGAAAAATAAGTTATGGAGTAAAGTATAGATACCTAAAAAGTGTATTTGACACTAGGGTTCATGTCTTTCTTTTATGATTGTTTAGAAGCCTAACATTTGTCCCCCTAGTGTGAAATCTTCTACTGAATTTAATGTTGGAAAATGTGGTGTTAGGTGCAGTGTTGGTTTGGGGTATAATTATACATATATTCTGCCATGAATCATTTATGTCTGTTGCTTAGCATTGTCATTGTGTAAAACCATTTCCAATCTGAAAAAAATGCAAAGTCTAAGCAACAGACATAAATTATTTGTTTCATTTTTCTCAAATTCTAGGGACAAAACTTGGCATTTGAGGCACAGGGACCCCAACATGTAACTTGTGTTCCTTTAACGAGTTCTGCTGAACACTGAAAGGAAAAAGGTCTAAGTCATGAGTTGTGATTTCCATTCATCATAGTAAATGTATGTTTATTCCTTTGATGGTTTGTGGGAGTCAAAATAGCGTTCTGATAGGAATCCATATTTTGTCTGTCCTCATGTCTGTCCTCATGTAAAACAGATTCAAACTATATTGATGGAAGCAGATTTCACTCTGAATTACAACTTTAGATGTACCCCTCCTCTACAACAGTCAGAGACGTAGCCAGATAATCCTAATAGGGGTTTCCAGTCAATAAGCTATGAATATTGAGGGGTGGCCGAAACGCACCAGAACCTCAGGGTCAATCTACACTGTTCCAGCAGGAACACGCACAACATCCATATTTTCTAAATAAAGGCAAACTATGCTTTCCTGCAGCCTTTGCTAACAAACAGACGCATATATTGAAACATATATGCTGTGTAAAATAAAAGGTATATCGAACAAAATAATTTTAGGTTTGAGTTCTGGGGCGAACATATTTCAATTGTCATTACCTACTTTAATCAATAATCATTCTGCAAAAAAATTATATTTAAATCTAATATCAGAATCAGAATCAAGTTTATTGCCAAGTACCGGTAGGTTTGCACTTACAAGGAATTTGACTTGGTAATATCCACATTTTATTTATTTTTATGTAATTATTAAAATAGTTATTTATCTATGATTTCACTGAAGACTCCTAGATGACTTGTAGAGGCACATCATTTTATCTTTACCCCAAATAATTCAAAATTTTATTTCTGAAAAGAGTATGAATTCTGTATCTATCATCTTTAATGTCTGTATATTGATGTGCATAATTAACCACAGCGTTTGTGTTGTCAAGTAGTTGTTAATATATGAAAAATTTTAATGTTTAATAGGTTTGAACATTCTCCTTCAGAGTATTACTGCAGCCACAGTCTGTGTTAGAGGGAAACAATGGTAGGGGTGGCCACAGTGGTGTTTTTTTTTATCAAATTTTTTTTATTTTATTTAGTCCAACTGTTTTTAATGTCAGTTAGCTTCTGTCAGTGAGCCCCAGGGCAGCTGTGGCTACAATGTAGCTTGCCACTATCNCACATAATTTTATCTTTACCCCAAATAATTCAAAATTTAGTTCTGAAAAGAGCGTGAATTCTTTATCTATCATCTTTAATGTTTGTATATTGATGTGCATAATTAACCACAGTGTTTGTGTTGTCAAGTAGTTGTTAATATATGAAAAATGTTAATGTTTAATAGGTTTGAACATTCTCTTTCAGAGTATTACTGCAGCCACAGTCTGTGTTAGAGGGAAACAATGGTAGGGGTGGCCACAGTGGTGTTTTTTTTAATCAATTTTTTTTTATTTTATTTAGTCCAACTGTTTTTAATGTCAGTTAGCTTCTGTCAGTGAGCCCCAGGGCAGCTGTGGCTACAATGTAGCT
>NW_015154348.1:0-1922 GCF_000732505.1 Cyprinodon variegatus | reverse complement strand
GATGGATGGATGGATGGATGGATGGATGGATGGATGGATGGATGGATGGATGGATGGATGGATGGATGGATGGATGGATGGGCAGACTTACAAAACAAGTCTAGAAACCATTATTGAATAGTAAGATTTTGGTAATAGGTATTTTAAGTTTCAGAGCATTGGCTTTTAAAATGCAATTATAAACAACAGATTTTGTATTATGATTATTCTGTTATCTGTAAATGTGTTATTGCAATAAATACATCAGATCCACTTTAGATAGCAACCATGCCATCATATCCTATTAATTTCTCTTTAGAACTGTGTTTGAATCCAGCAAATGCATTTGAAATATTAGATACCATTGCAGATCTCTGGTGAAGGTTTAATGATATGACGTGTTTTTATATCTTCCTTTGAGACATGCAGTCAGCAGTCAGATGTACAAAGCAAATTTAAAATAATTTTTTAGAAACACTACAAAAATTTTGTCATGTATTTTGTTGTTGCAAGTGTTTAATTGCAGTACACACAGTACAGTAAAGTAGCTCCGTAGTTTTTGAACTTTTCCACCTATTTTCAAGTTTCACTGTTCGGACTTCATTGTTTTTCATTCAGATATTTTGGGTAACACTGACCCAGAGTCATACGTCATGAAGTAAAAAGAAAATGATGCATGGCTTTAGAGGCAGGTCCTGCGGGTAATGGTTTTGGTTATTTATGGTTTGCATTATTTCTTCCATTTGGGGCTTGCCATATATCTTTGGATAGTTTACCCTTTTGCCAGATGTTTCCTAGATTTTTTTTTTACTTAAGTTTGTCTTTGCCTTTTCTTGTTATTATTTTTGATTTCTTTTTTTGGATTGGTTCAGTTATTTTTTCCATTTTATAATTTCTTCCTCACCCACAGCCTTGTTAATTAGGTAATTCCATGCACCTGTGTCCACCACCGGTTCTAGACAGGGGCCAACTCGGGCCAGGGCCCCTGTAGATCATGTCCTGGCCCCTGTTATGGCCCCTGTACTGAAGACATAATACTCAAAGAAATTCTAATGATGATCTGCGCTGAAACAGACATGGTTACTGATAGATCCTTTGGATCTATTTTATTTTTTTTCTTTACAAATTCTGTTTTATTAACTGTTTAAAAACATGGCGTAAGTGGTATTGAGATAGGATCCCAGTTTTCATTTGCTAAATGTTTTTTTCCAAAACAAATGTTAAAAAAAATACTCTACTTTTTACAGCTAATTTTAACAGTTTTTCTTAAATTCTAATTTAGATTTTATAGAAAACTGTAATTTCAACTTAAGTTAAGTAAAAAAAAGTAAAATTCCTAAATTCTGAATGTATATTTACCTATTAAGACATTTAGAATTTTAATGAAGCCTAATTGAATAGAAATTTCACTTCATGCAGCTATCTTAATTTATTTGAATCCCTTGGCCTGTTTTATTATTTCATGCTTTTCTGTGCCCACATGAAAACACGCTGGCCCCCTCCTGGCCCGGTACATTTGGTCTAGAACCGCCACTGCCTGTGTCTGCTCATTTCTTGTACTTTTTTGCACCTACCTTGTTCCCTATTTAAGCTCTCAGAGTTGCAAGTAGAGATTGACCTTTACATTGGCCAGCTGATCATTTTGAACACAAATAGCTAATTTCTTTTTAATCAGTGTTGGCCAGTATGTGCATGCATTTATTACTTTATTAATGCATTGATCAGCCATGTCTGGAGATCAAGCACAAGCATTTTGATTCCAATCATTAACAATTCATTGTTCATTTTTTGTGCATAGTCATTATTAGACTTAGACTGTGCCTCCGCTACCTTCTAGTATGTTTCTTATGGCTGATAATATGCTGCTTATATTTGATAACAGCCATGTCTAAAACCTAACGTTTTATTTACATTTTACCTAAGTAGGGCTCCCAAATAGTAAA
>NW_015154347.1:4095-5481 GCF_000732505.1 Cyprinodon variegatus | reverse complement strand
CATCCATCCATCCATCCATCCATCCATCCATCCATCCATCCATCCATCCATCCATCCATCCATCCATCCATCCATCCATCCATCCATCCACTTGGGGGATGTACCACAGTTGGGTCTTATATAACAGAAAACAATAAAAACAAAGACGTTTTTCACACTGGATTCAGGTCAAGTTTTTCTTGAATGACAACCTTTAAGAAAAGAACCAAAAAATCATAGTGAGAATTCAGTATGTAAACCCCTTGATGCCGATTGTTACAAATATTCAACAACCCCCTTGCATTAGGTACACAGCCAATATTGCATGTGCACGTCCCCAGTGGCAGTTATTACACTGAGTTTGGACCAAGGGACCTTTGGCAATCTCTTGCTTCAGGTTATAAGTGGTCATGGACAGTGTATGTTATCATAATAAGTAGTAATTGAAATCATTTAACTTTCTATTTATGTCTATTTATCTTTCAATTGCCTTAAATTACATTTAGGGGATTCACTCTAGCACTGTTCACAGCAGGATGTACAATAAGAATCAGTCCAGCCTGCAGGAGACTAGGAATTATAAGTGTGATATAGCCCCATTGTCTGAATCCCCATTACTGAATATGCTTTAGCTAAAATAACATAACAACTGTGGCCACATCCTCTTTAGTGCTCACATCAAATTTTCATGTTTTCATGAGAAAAATGCAATTTTGTATTAGTCTTTCTATCAATATGAAACCTGAAACTAGCACACAGTCCTCAAGCTGTGCATGTGTGTAAAGACATGATGCCCACCCAAACCACTGAGAGAGATGGATTGGAGGCTAAAGCAAACACACTACATTCACAGTGAGCAATGCCAAGACAGCAAAGACTTCACACAAAACAAATCCTGAACTTGTACAGCAGCTGTTGTGAGAATAAGGAGCAAATGGTGCGCACTCACAAATACACAACGTCAGCTGTGCAGTTCCATTAACTTCCAACAACTTAGATTAAGCTCTTACTGCAACCTCTGTGAACGCGGTGTTAATGAGTCATGCATGAAAACTTCAACTGTTGGCAATTAAGTATTAGTTTTTCAAGTTTTGCATATAATCTGTAGATGTGTGTCTTATAGAAGGAATGGTTCAGCATTAGATTTCCCCCTGTCAGGTAAATATCCTTGTATGAGAAAACTTTACCATCTGACCACCTTTTTATTATTATTCTACTAGAAACAAAAACATAAGCAAAGATTAACAGGCTAATTTGTACATGCATTTAGAGCAGATAATGTTTGATAAATATATATATAAATATAGTTCCCAATATTAATTTTTGTATATATATCAATGAAACATATTTGTTTTTTAAATGTTTTTTGTAATTCAGTATTTTTTAAGTTTACAGGTTCCTGGTGTG
>NW_015154347.1:0-1204 GCF_000732505.1 Cyprinodon variegatus | reverse complement strand
AGTTTGTGTCATTTTCCAAGATACTCTTCACAGGAAAATTTGTACCGGTAATTATTTTAAATAAATAGAGTTTTCCAGAGATTAAAGCATCTTTCTTAAAATAGTAGACTTTACTCAGCTTTGAGCTGAAAACAATATTCAGAGTGAGAGGGCAAATTACTGAAGCAATCCTTGAGTTATTGACTTTAAAGAAGTCTCTCTTCTTGGATGAGCATGTAGCGACAGTAGGCCTTTGCCTAAGTTGTGCCGTTGACTTTCCCTTAAACTAAGTATGCATACAGCGTAGGGATGGAACAGTTTAAGAAAACCGTCAGAACCGTTCGGTTCGACTGTCTTGGTTCTGTTCGTGTGTGTTGCGTTCGGTTCATGTGCTGCTCCTTTTTCTCATAGGCGAAGCGTTTACACTCCAGAGCAGAAGGTGGCGGTACTGCGACCAAAGCCAATCACTAGTAGTAAACAAGAAGAAGAAGCGAAGCAGCGTAGCTGGGTGTAGCAGAAAAAAAATCAGTTGTTGTGGAGAATTGCGTCGGAATGGCGAGAGGGAAAGAACAAGAGTTGGAAGACGCGCCAGCAGCACTTTATAGGTCTGCTGTATGGGAGCGCTTTGCATTTAGAGTGACCTACGATGACGGCGGAAAGAAAGTTGTGGACAAAAGTGCAACAGTGTGCAAGCATTGTGCAACACGTTTTGTTTATGCTAACAGCAACATGACCAACATGTCATGTTAACCCCGAAATCCCACATACTCCGTCAGCGCGCCGATCCGCCCTGCTGCGCTCCAGACCGGCTGCTCAAAGCAAAGCCTACAGCCTCCACTGTGGCTCCCGTCTGCTCCGCTCTCAGTCCCTTGGAGATCGTAGAGGGCATGCGCGAGATGATTAAATTCAAAGCAGCAAAACATGCGGAAATGATCCCGGGTTTCCGCGGATCATTAAAAAGAATTACAATTCATTAATTTTTCTGGATTTTTTCAGTAATTACATACATTTTTATGGGATTTGGGTGTAATAATCAACATATACCGAACCGAAAACCGTGACCACGAAACCGTGAACCGAACCGAACCGTGGATTTTGTGAACCGTTCCACCCCTAATACAGCGACAGTACAGAGGAAAACAGAGGAAACCTCCAGCAGAACTAGACTCAGTGTGAGCCAAGAGGGACTCCCCCTATCTACAGTTCAAAATATGAACATTTGGTT
>NW_015154346.1:4216-5484 GCF_000732505.1 Cyprinodon variegatus | reverse complement strand
GTGCACTGTCGTAAATATGTCCAGCTGTTCCCCTGGTTTCTCCGTCAAGCCAGGCTCGGTTGTTTTGAGTTGAGCAGACAGGCGAACGCAACAAATCACCATGTCTACTGCGGTAAGTGACTATTTTGTTCCAATTTTCGAGTTTGAAAATTCTCGCTGGCTCCGCAATGATAACTGCACAAATATCGCCACTGCGCTAGCAACGAGCATGCCTTACAATGGGGGCGTGTAGCAGTTCTCGCCCTAAAGCAAGACCCGACTCTCGTGATGCACGAGACTTCTGAGCCTGTGGGTGCGGGCCGAGGGCTTCTGCAATTGCAAGTACGGTATTTCCCCTACAGACCACCAGGGCGGCCGAGAAAACCTTTGTTCGACCTGAAATTACTCATTTAATCATCCAAAACATTATGGAACACATTAATTAACTGAAAAATGTTGCATAGTATGCCTTCAAAGAGTTTTTTCTTTTGAAACCTAACAACATTTTGAGACTTTTTTGCTTTTAAAACTTTTCTTTCCTTTTCACATTGTTGTCGACTTTGTGTCGGCTAATCATGTAACATCCCAATCAAATGTGTTGACAAATCTTGTTATAACAAAAGAAAACGAGATGAGAAGGGGTTATTAGTGTATTAATGCTTTTTATTTAGAGCACTGTGTGGTACTCACTGTATTTGTGAGTGTTTGTTATTATGATATGTATTTGCCATCATAGGCGGATCTACTGGGGTGGCATAGGGTGGCAAATGCCACCCTAAATGACAGCCTTGCCCCCCCTGCTGCCACCCCAGTTGGCGGTAGGGATGGCGAGGCTTATAAATTATGGATAATTTGAGAATTAAGACCGCTATTTTCCAATGTCGGACTGCAGTGAATGCAGCATGAAATGACGCGAGAGCGACATTTTTGCGGTCAACTTTGATAGAAAAGAGACGATCAAGTTCGGTTGTACCCAAACCAAAACACACAAAGGCATTGGATCTAAATACATTTGTGAAGCATTTTGCTGAGCATCATGGAAATCGCCGCATTCAGCTGTTAGGCATGTTAACTTTATGTTATGCTCTCTGGTGAGCCTTTACAGAGCTGCTACATTTTGTTTTGGCACCTGAGAAAATCTAAAATTTCATTTAATAAAACCAAAAGTGTTCAAAGTAAAGTTAAAAATGTGATACTAGTGTAAATCCTGCTTAATATGAAGCAGTGTTGTTTCCTTTTTGTATATATAGTATGAAACTATCCAGAAATGACCTGTATGAACCTTATCA
>NW_015154346.1:0-1111 GCF_000732505.1 Cyprinodon variegatus | reverse complement strand
TCAGAATTCTGAGATTAAAGTCAGAATTCTGAGATTAAAGTCAAAATTCTGAGATTAAAGTCAGAATTCTGAGAAAAAAGTCAGAATTTTGAGATTAAAGTCAAAATTCTGAGAAAAAAGTCAGAATTCTGACTTTTTTCTCATACTAAACTGAAATAAAATTTAAAAATCAGTTAACTTTTTCTTTTTTTTTTCCAGTGGCCCTAATCCTCTTCCGTACTCAGGTCATTCACCAATGAGGATAAATAACTTTTCTACTTATTTGTACTCAAGTCGTGCTGCTAAATAGAGATTCTTCTTCTTCTTTTTTTTTTTCTTTTACACTGTCTGGCAATGTGGCAATAAGAATAATTGTTTTGATGCCAAAAAGAGCCCAACAGATTTTACCTTCACAAGTGGAGCAGTAGGGCTATTGCCATAGTGTTTCGCTTGTTTCATGCATATAAATTGCTTTATTAGAATTATGCAGGGAGTTTTACAGATTATACGGACACTGCAATGTAAGTAGAACAGAAGAGGAAAACAGAAAAAAAATAGATAAAAGGGAGATAATGATAAAACATTTTCAGTCTGCTTTATCACCTGCAAAGAGATGTAAAAAGAACAGCACAACCAACAGACATGGTACAAGACATACAATAAAGTAACATCTAGATACCATCGCTGAAGTTTTATTATTTAATCTGACATGTACTCTGTGTTACCTAAAGATAAGAATATGGGCTTTCTGTATGGAAGTGAATCTGTAAGTACCTGGAACCAAGCACCTGTAGTCGTTTGTGAGAGTGCACTTGTGCATGTAAAGTTTATCCAAAGAAAAAATGCTCAATAGTGCAGAGCACTGAGTCCAGCGCCTGGAGACCCAAAGCCCCAGACGCCCAAAGGGACCCCAAGAGCGAAAGCTAAAAAGAGATTCTGCGATAGATGAGCGATATTTTGTTGTTTCCTGTAGGCTACAACAACAATAAAGCCTTTTCTTCCTCTTGTATGCCTTTTGATATTTTTTAAATGGCCCCTCTTTCAGTTAAAAAAATGTTATTTTCCTTCCTTTTTACATTGTTGTTTTAATTTGTGTTGGATAATCGCATAACATCCCAATGAAATACGATGT
>NW_015154345.1:3348-5484 GCF_000732505.1 Cyprinodon variegatus | reverse complement strand
TATCTATCTATCTATCTATCTATCTATCTATCTATCTATCTATCTATCTATCTATCTATCTATCTATCTATCTATCTATCTATCTATCTACTGTTGCCATAGCTACGACCAAATGTTCCAACTTCTGAGATGCTTCACCGTTTTGGTTTACAAAAAAAAGCTAAAAAATGTCAACATGGTGTCACCAACACTTTAAAATAACCTTTAAGCAGGTGTTACATGTAATCACATGTTAGAAAAAAAATTCTTACTTTACACAAAAGTCAAGTTTGATTTGGAGATCTTTTTTCCATAAAAAAGTCATAAAATCTTATTTTAAAACTGTTTTGCATTTGGATAAGCTTGATAGAAAAGCAAGAATAGAAGAAATTATTAAAACATAAATTGTATTTTAATGCACTTTAAGCAATAAATAGACTTTTAAAGGCATGAATAATACATTTAGTTTGGACAGAAAACGTCTCGTCTAGAAGAACCAGACCAGTGGATATTTTTTAATAATTCATGTGAAAGTTTCTTTCCTCCCTTTGTGACTTTTACTTTCTCCAGGGAAACCTCTTAAGGAAGCAACAGGTGGTCAGACGCTGTTGTTCATGTCCCCTTAATCAGCTCTGCAGACGGTGTGACGACAGCTGCGAATGGATCAAAACACATTGGTATGTTCCAGCCCAGCAGCACAACAGAACCCTGAAGGTTAGAGTGGGCCTTCTGAATGGGAGGCATGAAATCTGAGACATGGAGGAGCAATGGAGGAGGGAAATGTGCCAGAAAGGGGTCGGCATTCTTTCTTCTGCTATACACAGCCACATTATCGCTCCTTGGACAAAATGATCAGTTTATCTTAATCATTATGGGATGGGAAATAATCAGAGAGAAAACCATAAAGGTTTCTGTCATTAAAAAAGTAGTCCTATTCTAATTTATAGTTTCCCAATGCACTAACAATGCGCTATTGAGATAATATAGCAAAAATACTTAATAGCTTTCTAATGAAAGAAAACTGTATATTCATCATTTACAAATTAAATGTATGAGTAACAATATTGTACATTTCTTATGTTTTTTTTTTTACTAATTCTTTGTGTTTTGCCAGTGTTCTGGTGCAAGCACGCGTTCCTCTTTGTGTTTTTTTTTCCTCTGACAACTTTAAATAAAATCAAATGCAAGCAGCTGCCTTTGGATGTCCCCTAATCAATAAAAAGGTAAAAAGAAAAACGGGGCTGTCCACCTGAACTGTCAGGATGGACAAGGACAACATTATGCAGAGATGCAGCAGAGCCCCATGGTCACTGGAGGAGCTGCAGAGATCCTGCGCTCTGGTTTTAGAATCAGTACTGCTCTGAGTTATGAAATCTACAAACCAGGCATCAATGGAAAAGAAGTGCATTACAGGAAAAACAATCTGAAAATCTCCAATTCAAAATCTTCTACAGGCAGTGCAGGAAGTACAACGATATGAGGGAACACGGCAAAAACAATCAAGAAATAAGCTAAAATTTCTTAAATTAAGTGTATTTCCCCCCTTAATACAAGTAGGTATATAAGATGATGTGCCAATGGAATGAGTATTTCTACTCTTAAAATAAGATAATTAAATAATATGCACTTGAAACAAAACAATGCAATTGTTTATTTCTTATTTTAAATGTAAATAGTCTTGATCCATTGGCAAAGTGTCTCACTAATGTCATTAAGAAAAATATGACTTATTTTTAAGAAAAAATGAATTATTTAGATTTCATTTTTTGCAGTGAAGAGACTAGGGCCCAGTGAGACAAAAACTGAAAATTTTGTCAAAGTCCAACATACAAAATACATTTGTTAGCTTCTTAAAACCCTTACTTTTATTTATATTTAAAACTACTTTAAAAAGGTGGATGTTAAGCTGTTAAACATTGTATGAATCTACAAGTTGCTCAATTGTAAAAAACAGTTATGTGAGACATTGATTCGCTGACACTGTGCATGTCACAGATCTAACATAATAAAACAATATTAGTTATCTCTGTACTGAATGTATGTTGTACCAAATGTATTTATAAGATACTTAATGTTTGTTATTATGATGTATAATGTGTGACATATTACAGTTTGAGAGAGGTGTTGCACAAGCAGTATAGGTCAACTCTCAGGAAG
>NW_015154345.1:0-1515 GCF_000732505.1 Cyprinodon variegatus | reverse complement strand
GGATGGATGGATGGATGGATGGATGGATGGATGGATGGATGGATGGATGGATGGATGGATGGATGGATGGATGGATGGATGGATGGATGGGATCAAGTCAAAGTCTGGAGATATATAATTGCTCTGGACCCATAGACATGAATCCTATGACGTAGTTCATCATCATTAAGGCTTGAAAAACCATTATTCTCCATCCAGTCTGAATAAAATTGAGCCTTTATATAGAGAAACCCCCCCACAAAAATAGAATACAAAATCCCTTTATTGTCCCACAATGGGGAAATTGTGGGACACAAAAGAGAAAAGCAGTTGCTGTGAAGAACTGGAAACCAATGGTAGAATATCAGCAGCTGTAATCGCAGATTAAATGTGGTTGTGCAGAGTGTTGATGAGACGGCTGAACATAACCCACAATACAGCTTTCATCAGACTTCCATAGTGCACCATATAGTCTTTCAGCTATACTAATCGTATGGATGCCAGTGCCAATGAAGCTCGATAAAAACCCTTCAAACTAAGATGTCATAGGATGAAACAAGTGAATAACTACAAAATGTCACATTTTTGATCAATGCACATCACTGAATCAAATTAAATACCCAATTATCATGAAATGATAAAGGATAAAATCCTTCTCACCGTCCTCCACCTGACCATTCATATGCACAGAGTTATGTGAAGACCACTCAAGGCTGAGAGCTGGAGCTGGTGATGAAAGAGTCTTGTTATACGGAGCAGAGGTCTTGGAGGTGAAGATTCATTCTCCAGACACGTCTCAGACAAATTATCACCCTTCAGGCAGGCTGGCCCTCTGCATGCTAAAGAAATAGCTCATCTGATCCTTGAGATCAATGTCAACAGCTTTGATTTTAATCACTTCCTCAAAACAATTGCTTTGTCTTCTTTATACAGGAGCCAACAGGAACTTATTCAAACTCATCTTATTAGATAATAAATCCAGATCAATATTAAGAAATAAAAAAGTCTTGAGTCATGGGGTACATAAACAATGAGGTGTTATTTTTATGTGAAGGTGTCACAGCTGAGGAGGACCAATGACACGGCAGGGAGCCTTATTCCACTTAAGCTCAGCAGAGGGAATCTTGAAACTATTTCACAGGTTTATTTTTGTCCTCAATGCTACATGGAAGGAAACAATGTGGCTCCAACAAGATGTGAGCACAGTGTGGAGTTACAGCATGAAGTAGCTGTCAGACCCTGAAGCTGTGGTGGTCACCCAGCAACAGCTGTGCCTACGATGCTGGTTTTGGTTATAAAGCGTTAACATCACAACTTAAACTGGGAAAGGAAAAAAGCAAAGTCCAGTTTAAATAACCCAGAATGAAGGTTGAAATAAGATTTAAAAGAATAAAAGTGATAATAGACACAGAGGAGGTCGGGTGAGGCCTGGCAGCACTGCTGGGACACTAGGTCACTAGGCCTTTGTTCTCAGAGCAGCATTGACATTTCTGTTGGCTTTATAAAAGTCATTGGGTTTATCTCAGAGCTAAAGAA
>NW_015154344.1:4199-5485 GCF_000732505.1 Cyprinodon variegatus | reverse complement strand
TTGTATAAATACCAAGTAGTAGACCTTGAAAAGGTGAATAAATTTAGTAGTCTTCTTGGATAAGCAAACATTTCAAAATTTTAATGCAACATTTTACTCGATTACCTCTTCTTTGTCAGAAGAAATGAAGTACTTGCATATCTCTTAATGACCATTATGTTTTTGTGCTAAATACAACTTAATTTTATAGTTTAACATTTGAAATGGATGAATCAGAACCTCAACATTTAAAGTATAACAGTTGATGTCTGCTTACTTTATATTTAACTTTTTATGTCAACATATATTTAAATATTTTCATGACATAGAAATTAGTCGTATTACTTTCTGCTGATATAATTATCTTATAATTTTGGTTTATTGTAGATCTCAGTTCTGGATGGATCTCATGAACGATTTGAAGGAAAGACATCTCTTCAATGGAAGTCATGAGCACACATGCCTTGTGCGGTTTGTCTTCATGGATATGCTACAGAGAGATCTTGATGAATGCAAGGACAGGTGGAATAAACATACCATAAGACCTGTTAAACAATCTTGCTGTCCATCTGGTAAACCAGATGTGATGTATCATCTACCTCACATGTCATTTTTGTTGTTTTTGTCTTCAACATCTGGTTAATTTAAAAACTCTTTGGGAACTCTAAAAAATATTTTGCCAAAACAAAAATAATGAACAATGTGTTAACAGTATGTCACTTTTTATTCTAACAATTTCAGATGACAATTTCTAAAATGTAAATTTAAATACAATTAATCATTTAGACAGGTTACAACAATAGTCACAGCAGTAACAGTTTAGTGAAGAAATGTAAATATAACTCAGTGTTTACTGTGCTTCTTCCTAGGTTTGGTGGAACAGACTGTGGTTTCCCAGTCTCCCAGGAGCCATTGGGACAGTTTGTGGCAGAGACTAACAACATTCAATGTGGAGATGAACACCTTCAGGCACATTTTGAGAACCTCCAGAGACAGTATGGCCTAGCACATCCACTGAGTTGGGAATCATGTGTCGAAAACTATATCAAACTGAAAAACATGGTGGACTTATAAACAAACAATAACAAACCAAATTTGAAGGTCGCACACAAACACTAAACAGTGTCATAAATGAACAGGTTTGACAAGTTAAATAGATAGCATTTTGTTTTGTTATGCATTTGACCTTAATAAAGCCCAAACCCAGGGGAGTTTTGAATCCCAAAGTCCATGTCTTCTTAAACTGATGATACGTCTTGGACATTGGTATTTTGATAGTGTTGGAGCAGGTGCTACTGACAGGAAAA
>NW_015154344.1:0-1681 GCF_000732505.1 Cyprinodon variegatus | reverse complement strand
ACATGTGCCTTTTAGAAAATATCAGATTTATTCTGCACAATAGAATCGTATCAAACACAAAATACAAATGATCTTAATGTTACATGAAGTTATGGAATAACAAAATTTTTGCTTGATTGTAACAACTTGTAAAGCCTCATCAATAATGCTATCCTACCTCAATCAAAGATGCCCTCATGGTGTTGTCGGTGATGTCTTCTATCTTTCCTTCTGTATTTGTTGATGTTCCTGTGAGGTGCTGGTAGAGCTTCTCAGATATGAATTGAGGACCTGGACCTCCATGAACGACAGAAGTGGCAATCATCCTCCCAACCAGGAAATATTCATCATTTTTGGCTGCTGTATAGATTTTGTTCACATTGATTCCACATTCACCAACAGCTGTCACATTCTTATGAGAAAACTCTGAAATATTGCCCTTAACGGCAATACCTTCACTGTCAAAAGTGATAAATTTCCTTCCTTCTGGCCCATCAAAGACTCTTCGAGTCCTTAAGCAGTTCATTAAAAGGCTTAGAAACTCGCGCTTGGGACCACCGTTATCAACGCCGTCTTCTGCCTGTCCCTCGTCATCGGTGAATTTTACAAATATTTCATTGAAAGGGTTGAAAGAAGCCCGCTTGAAACCTCTCTGTGCTCTATCCCATACATTGGCTCTGTTTATGTTAAAGCGGCTGAGAGATGATGACGTGATCATTGCCGAGAGCTCTGAAATGATGTCTGCAGCAGTCACGTTGCCTGTACTATAAAACATGAAGTGTACAATTATTTCAAATACAAAAAGCACAAAAGGATTTAGAAGAAAACTAATTTCTAATTATACCTTTGCTCAGGGAACAACATCAGATATTCATCCGGCTCAGAGTCGTTGTCAACAATTATTGGTGCGTACACATTTGTGTAGTTGCTGTATTGAAAAGGAAATAGAGTAAATACTTTACTAGGTAAATAATTTAAATTCATCCCTGATAAGGCATAGAGACTTCTTTCAGTCATTCTTGGCAGTAGGACAGCTAACACCAGCATATTTGGGTAATTATTGCAAACTACTCAAAGTTTGATAGAAAAAAAATATTGAAAAACCAGAAGTTATGGTGCTGTCAAGTTTTTTGCTCTTTAAACCACCTCAGCTTCTGCCCAAACTTGAAAAAGCTTGCTTCTCTCAAAGAAAAGCAGGAACCACTAATCTCAGCAACAATTTTTAGTTATCTTTTATGTTTGTCTTTAGATTATTTCAATTGACAGTGTAAGACCACCATGACTTCACATAAGTAGTCACAGTGAGTCATAGAGCAGGTTGAAAACCAACAAACAAATCAGACAAAATCAATTACAGATCACAATGAACTAATTAAATATGTTTCAGGTAATGTTAACAATCTACTTTTAAGTTAACAGTGAATGAACAAACAAATAAACTACATTCCAAACACATAAAACTAGTGATGTTATGAGATGGAGGCTTCCCGAGCGCATGTCGAGGCGTGATTCATTTAGAGGAGGGGCAAAAATTGATGACGTCCGAGGCCTCGCTACCGTGATACCACGTGACTGCTTCGGGAAGCGGTTCGGGAAGCGCAAGAATTTTGACAGGCATCTAAACAGCCTCAGTGTTCAGTCAAGATGTGGGAGCTTGAAGGAGAGCTGCTGTCAGCTGGAAAAAGTTTGGATAGATTCTAAG
>NW_015154343.1:4168-5488 GCF_000732505.1 Cyprinodon variegatus | reverse complement strand
ACTTTAACGGAAAGTAGCCAGACTGATCTGCAAGCGAAATCTTAAAAGCTCGAGATCAGGATGGTCTCACGAGGCTAGGACTCTGTACCTGTCCTCACTTTAAAAGAAATTGCTTATTGACCCTAGCATGGACGTACCCAATTGATTAGCACGCATCGTGAAGAAGAACACGAGAGAGACAGCAGAGCAACATGAGCAGCTATCGGAGCTTGGCTTCCAAACCACCTAAGCAAATGTTGATCACCTTTATATTAGTATGTGGCTTTGGCTATGTTCACACTGCAGGCCTTGATGCTTAATTCCGATTTTTTTTTGTGAAGTCCATCTTTTTTTTTTTGCATTGCCGTTTCTATTTCCAGATATATTTGACTTGTATGTGTTCTCCTGTGTGAACTGCATTCATACAGCTTAAGTGTCCCACATGGGCAGTAGAGGACGCCATGCCATCACAAGCAAGCGTGCGCTTTGTTTACAGAAGTAAACATGGATGGTAGTGCTGGAGCTCATCTAGCAATCTTGAAAACCCTAAAAACTCAATCTTTTGAGATGGTTAAACAAAAATACTGCTTTCCGCAACATCAGCCGCCATGGTTGTTGTTTCTCTTTCCACTTCTGCGTAGCAAGATGCAGAAAAGTGACCTTTGTTGAGTAATAATGGCGTTCAGATCGGATAAATGCGACCTGGCCGTTCAGACACAGGTCGTATTTGAAAAGATCAGATTCATATCGAATTCAGGACCACCCAGCCAATTGGCCTGGGTTGCATCGGAAAAAATTTGATCTGTGGCTACGTTCACACTACACACCTTAAAGCTCTATTCCGATTTTTTGTGAAACACAATTTTTTTGTGGAATTCAATTTGTTTTGCTTTGCCGTTTACATTTCCAAATATATGCTACTTGTATGTGATCTCCTGTGTGTACTGCATTCATACAGCTTAAGTGTCCGCATGGGAAGTAGAGGACGCAATGACATCACAAGCAAGCATGCGCTGTGTTTACAGAAGTAAACATGGAGGGTAGTGCTGGAGCTCATCTAGCCCTCTGTAAATACTCTGTAAATACTGCTCTCCGCATCATCGTCCTCCATGGTTGTATTTTTTCTTTCCTGCTTTTGCATAGCAAGATGCAGAAAAGTTACCTTTGTTGAGTATTAAAGTCGTTCAGGTCGAATTAATGCGACCTGGCCATTAAGACACAGGTTGTATTGGTAAAGATCAGATTTGTATCGGATTCAGGACCACAGAGCCGAGCGGTTGGAAAAAATCGGATCTACGTTCACACTGCAGGCCTTCATGCCAAATTCTGAATTTTTTTACG
>NW_015154343.1:0-1173 GCF_000732505.1 Cyprinodon variegatus | reverse complement strand
GTGCTCAAAATCCTCCCCCCAAACCTGACAAAACTTTACCAAGTCTTGAAGCACATCATCATTTTCAGTCAGACTAATTAACTACTTAGGGTGATATAAAACGAGCTGTTCTTTTGTAACAAAATGGG
Source organism: Cyprinodon variegatus (assembly GCF_000732505.1). Lineage (NCBI taxonomy): Eukaryota > Metazoa > Chordata > Actinopteri > Cyprinodontiformes > Cyprinodontidae > Cyprinodon > Cyprinodon variegatus. Next base: position 1,045 of record NW_015154343.1, on the reverse strand, counting down.
TCGATAGTGGCACCAGTTCTTTTGCAAGGCACAGTACTACACCTGATCAGTTTCATGTAACATATTTGTTAAATTTTATATTAGTTTTCTTCTTAGGCAAATCCCTGATGGAAATTTTACATGCAAACCTGTGCATTATGATGTATAGACTTCCTCTCATTTTCATTTGTTTTTATGTTAATCAAACCCTTTAACTCTACCCATTACCAGTCCAGAATCAATCTGTATTGTCATAATATCATCATGAGGGAATTTGTCATAGATGTATAGGATGCAGATATGATCGAGGATGGAAGAAAGGGGGAACGGTCTGGTACTGCATACCAGTAAAAACAATTTAAGGGCGGTACGCCGTTCTGGCAGGATAGCCTACCTGCTTTTTTCTGACACAAACTTCTGTTAGCAGCTATGCTTGTGCAGAAATCTGTTTGCGCGTGCTGAGCTCTGTGCTGATTTCTTCCTGATATCATCTGTTCGCTCTGCTGTCTCTGCCCTCACAACTTCATAAACTATCTAGCTGAAGACTCCATCTGCCAAGTGTTATAAATGCTTTTATCTTACCTTCAGGATTTAATTTTTCCAACTTATGTGAGGTGATGCAAACTATGTATTTATATAGTATTGACAAGAATTTAATTGTGCTTTCACCTCTACATATAAAACAGACATAAGTAAAATTCATTGTTTGGAAAAGAATAAGAACAAACATCATTAGACATGCCTTAAAAAAATAAAAGCAAAAACATGTAAATGGCATGTGGTATTTAGTATTTACATAAAGTTTTGCTCTGTGAAATGACCTGGGCGATTCTCTGATTCTTTTTTTTTTTTTTTTGCAGTATCCGTCTATGAGTCCCAATAGAAGAGTGAAGGGTTGAGAACAGATCCCTGTGGCATGCCAGTGTTTAGGATGAGTGGGGCAGATGTGACTTTCTCTATCCTCATCTGGGGTCTTTCATAGAAATTGCGGTAAATACTGTGTTGAAGTCCACAGGGAGCATCCTAACATAGATGTAGCCGCAGATTAGTTAGAGCTGAGTGGAGA
>NW_015154342.1:4007-5492 GCF_000732505.1 Cyprinodon variegatus | reverse complement strand
CGCCAGACTTCAAAGAAAAATCTCTCACCCAATCAGGAAAAGTGATCGCTCCCTCTCACGCCTGGAGCGCATGATTACAGAAACCAAAATGTGTTTCGGGCACCCCCCGAACCCACCCTGGGCTCGTGGACCGCTGAAACCAACAACAAATTACATCATGGTCTCAAGGAAACAGAAACTTAGATAATGAGAGTGCTTAGGTAATAAGAGTGCTTCATTTGTTATACAAAACTTGTATAATTGTCAAAGAACATAAAATATAAAACCCATATATATCAGGGGGCCAGAAATTATAATGATAATATGCGCTTCAAACCAGTAACTAGTTATGCTGATCTAACAGAACAGCAACTCTAATTCGGTTTCTTTTATCAATGAAGTGACCTGAGGTCACATTCAGTCTGTTTGCATGGTGCCACTAACAGCTATGAAGCTAATTTCAGCTTTAATATGTTTTCCTTTTGATTTTGTAAAAACCATTCCTTGTATAACTTAGCAGCGCCCTACTTCTAGCTCAGCTGTTTGTGCAGACACTAGGCCCCATGCAGGCATAGAGGGGAAGAATCAGCAGCAAAACCTGCTTTTCAGGTTCAATATTGGTGAAAAACATAACAATTTCAAATACAGTTAGCAAGACTGAACATGACATTTCAAATGGAGTTAAAAAAAACTGATTAAATATAAAGATTTAAAAGAAAATTTGACTTTTTGAAAAGTATAGGTAGAAGCTCTGCAGCTTTACTGTGTTCATGACTCAATCCTTAAAAAAACTGTGCAAATTAATTTAGAGAAATTTGGATCAGTGGACTGACTTTTAAAAATTAACAATGGTGATTGTGACGTTTCATCAGCTTGTCTTTGCTATATTGCAGAAATACACCAAATCTTATATTCTTGTGTAAAACATGGGGTGCATCTGTGACATGATGTGAAATAAAAGGTAAAAGCTTCTGATTAAATTTGATCTTTTATAAATCAAATATAAATTTTATTATTATATTATTTTATTTTATAATTTTTTTGAAGGTGGATAAAACCTGGTAATTAATGCATTTGTTGTTATTCTGTTTATTAGGAATCATCCAAACCTCCCTCTTTGTCGTTGCTTCTTAATCATTCCTCAATACAAGCCTGGGTGTTAAAAATATCCTGATAACATCATGTATGTATCTACTACTAACCCTTAAGAGCAAGTGGATTCTTTTTATTCTGTATTTTTACCAATTTTCTTTGTTGCAAGTATCTGTTACTGTAGCCATACTATGAACCAGATATCCATCATTTTCTATTATTAAAAACATTAAGTCCAGTTTGTGCTTATTGTTTGTTTTTTACAGATTTTACTGCAGTGACATGTTATTATTCCCTTCCAACTTTTGTTAGATTAAAAAGCCTTTTCAAGTAACCTTCCAGAGAATAAATCTGTCATGGTTTTGGTTATGTTGTGCTTTACTTTGCTCCTTGTTTTCTAGTTTTATTGGTTTA
>NW_015154342.1:0-2792 GCF_000732505.1 Cyprinodon variegatus | reverse complement strand
ATGTGGCAATAAGAATAATTGTCTTGATGCCAAAAAAAAGCCCAAAGGATTTTAATTTTACAAATGGAGAAGTACAGCTATCGCCATAGTGTTCCGCTTAATTTATGCATAAAAATTGCTTTATTATAATAATGCAGGGAGTTTTACAGATTATATGGACACTGCAATGTAAGTAGAACAGTAAAAGAAAAAAAGGAGGAAATATTAAATAAAGGGGAGATAACGATCAAACATCCTCAGGCTGCTTCATCACCTGCAAAGAGATGTAAAAAGAACAGCACAACCAATGGACATGGTACAAGACATACAATAAAGTAACACCTTGAATCTATCGCTGAAGTAGTATTATTTAATCTGACATGTACTCTGTGTTACCTGAAGATAAGAATGTGGGCTTTTCTGTATGGAAGTGAATCTCTGAGTACCAGGAACCAAGCACCTGTAGTTGTTAGTGAGAGTGCACTTGTGCATGTAAAGTTTATCCAAAGGAAAAATGCTCAGTAGTGGTTGTGGAGAGCCGAAAAGGCGCCCCCCCCCCAGAGCACTGAGTCCAGCTCCAGGAGACCCAAAGCCCCAGACACCCAAAGGGACCCCATGAGCGATGGCCTCAAGGAGGGGCCGGCCCAGGAAATCCAACCCCCACCTAGGGAGGAGGAGAGACAGCCCCGAGGAAGCCCCCCAGCCATCGCAATGCCGGAGCCCCCGGGAGTGTGGGGACTAGTTTGCGGGCTTTGCTGGCAGCCAGCCACCTTGAAGTGAATCCAGCCATGGGCCCCCAGAGATCCGAGGCCCCCCACCCCCCGGTGGCAACCCCAGGCGGGCAGGCCAGACCCTGCGGAGAAGCCGCCTGTAAAGAGCCAGTAGCCACCCGTGCATCCACCCCCAAACACTGAGCTCCACCAGTGCACCGGCGAGCACCGACGCCAGCCAGCGGAGGGAGAGCAGGATGGGGGGAATGGGCTCCGCACTTGGCATAGACTTGAGATGTGCTTGGGAGAGGGAGCAGTTCAGACCCCAACCTGACCCCACCCTCATGCCCCCACTCACACTACACAGTCTCTGTGTAGATTAGCAAAAAAACCAAAACGCGGACGCACATTCACACATAACACTCACATCCAATAATCCAAGGACCAAGGACCCAGTAGCACCGGTGGTCGGTCTCGGGATTATCGGATGACCCAATAGGTGAACCTAAAATCCGGATGGGGAGGAGGGGAGCGGTGACACCGCCACACTAACCCATCTCGTTCCTGCTCTTGGCCTGGCCCCCCACCCCGCACACGGACCAGACACCCCCCAGCACTGAACTGATCAGGTATAATTAAAACTGAAGTACCAAAAGGGGGTGTTGTGCCATATGCCATGATCATGGTAACCAGTGTCCATATTTCATCTTGACATGATGACCAGTAAAAAAAACATGCAGCTTTGGTGAATTACAGCTGGGGGACTTCTGCAGTCCCCCCTTTCAGCCAAGACGTCCACAGACAAGTCACATGGCAGCCCACAGAGGTGTGAAAAACCCCCTCTGTGTGACGACAGACAAAACCCCAGAGCCAGAACCAAACTACTGCAAAGCAGACCTTTTGCAACACATTTCTCTGGAGTTTCAGAACTTATAGAGCCAGATTGGAGAGAAGGCCTACCCTGTCTTGATGAACGACTGAGACAAAGAGGACCCCTGGTTGTTGCTGCCCTGACTGCTGAGCTGCAGCTGGATGAAACTCAACCCTTCAATGGACTTGGGGGAAAAAAAGGTTTACAAGTCTGGCATGATTAGGGACAGAACAAACAACATCTGTTTACTGATGAGTAGAGAATGCTAACAGAATAGACTGCATGCTACACTATGCTACAGTTGAGCTGTTGAGCTGTCGCTGAAGCTTGGACAAGCTTTATTCACTAAGGGGTTAAACACTGATATAACATTAGTGTTCATGTGTTCTTCAGATGCTCATTACATTTCCATGACCAAGTATGACCAAGAGTCATTTAGTGGAAGCCTGATGTCTATTCGCTGCTAGCTATTTCAAAGAGTGTAAAGAATCATTAACTAAAGGTTATTGGTTCTTGATTAAGCAAATCATTCAATAAAACATTATTTGGCCAAATAATGTTTTATTCACCTCATGAATTTGCAGTTTGAATTGGTCTGAAAACATTCCAATTTCTCTAAATTAGTGAAAAACTAATTTAATCATATCCCAGATAAACTTTTTTTCAAACACAAGATCAATCTTAAACTGTAATATGGTTTTCAACCATATTTCCTTCCTCTTTGTACATAGTAGTCTAGTTTAGTTTAGTTTCACTAGTCTTAGTTGAGAGAGTTAAACTGAGATCTGTTTGACTTGGAGCTGAATAATTTTTGTTAATAAACTCTTATATTTTGAACACAAGTTGTGGTGAATTTATTCCATGTATGTGCAGAATTAACAGTTTGACCATGATTAGTGCTCCAATCACTCTTTCATTTATTGTTCTAACACACAGGTAGTAGGCTGTGTGTTCATAAACAGTATATAACAGCCGAAATAACATCTGATTGAATAAGATATTTTACCACCCCTACCGGGGAGGGCAATAAACATCTTAAAGTATCAGAAATCTAAACTCCCAGCTGGCTGGGAATAGAAAAGTACATAAAATAACAATATTTAATTGCCGTCCCAAGTTGCTGGGCCCATTGAATATAACGGGTGTTCGGCACAGTCCCCCCCCCAATATTAACTTTGAACATTGGTGGAAGAAAATGCAGTTTTGGTCTACTGCAAAAATCCCCATCTGCT
>NW_015154341.1:4281-5493 GCF_000732505.1 Cyprinodon variegatus | reverse complement strand
TCTGTAATTTTAATTAAATAAATAAAACAATGAAATAAAGGCAAGAATACAGCAAAGTTACACCAAAACTTTAATTTTTAAGTTTTATTTCTGATTTTTTTATTTATTTTATTTTACTTTTTATTTTATTTTTTAATGTGCAACAATAATGGAACCAAATTCCCTCCATATTTTCCTTGCAGGTATGTATCTGACCAGGGTCCAGGGGAGTACCGTTCACTATGTCAGCACAAGTTGCTGACGTCTCTGCAGCTTCCAGCCCCCGCTGCACGCCTCCACCCCCCCACACAGCTGGAGTGGACGTCCAATCAGAGGAAAGGAACGATGCTTGTGGAAGTTAAGACTTTTAATGGTAGGTGAAATAAATCCCATCAAGGCTTATTTTAATAAAACACAAAATAAAACATCAAGCATGAAATAGAAATAAAAACAACAACTGCTCTGACTTCAGATGAAGAGTTGACAACTGAGGTGGAGTCATGGACCACAGGAGAGCAGCTGGCTTCTTGGCTTCTTCGTTATCGGTATTCAATTTCATTTATAAAACATGTTTTCAAAGAAACAACTTCAGTTTGTGTTGTTGTGTAATTTTATTCTGCTGGAACTTAGAGGTGTGATGGAGGCTCTGCAAGGCTGGTCTGTGTCTATTGCTACCGATGAAGGGTGGTCAGACCTGGCCGGCTCTGACTTTGTCATGGACCTTCTGGCTGGGGCTGAGGCTGAAGCTGAAGCCCTTCATGGACCAGCGACGCCCTCCTCCGCAAACTCTGACTACCTGTTTAGAAACCAAGGAGACAGGTAAAACCAAACCAGGTCTCTTCAAGGATCTACATGTTTTTTTTATATCTTATTTCAAACAAATTTAGTCCAAAACAACAAATATTACTGATGTCGTCTGAATATATATCAGTATATATCAGACTATATATCAGATCAATCCTCCTTTTATAAAACAGCTGCCTTTAAGCAGAGGCTTATCATTAAGTCCTCATATCTGTATTAAACTGTTGTTTTATAACAATTTATTTAATCTGATGTAACTTTATAGTCATCTAAGGCACCTAACATTTCAGCCAGGGACCTCAAATATAAGTTACCACAAATTTTTTCTGTTTTTATTTATGTTATAAAGTGAAAAAAATCCACTTATTTTTTGAATAAATGGAGTTTATGCATGATATTTTAATATCTTATAAATAATTTTTACGTTTT
>NW_015154341.1:0-1238 GCF_000732505.1 Cyprinodon variegatus | reverse complement strand
TTTCCAAGTTTGAAGACGTTTCTCTTCCATCCAGGAAAATTTTTAAGTTCAACATGTCAGAAATAGCGTTGAGTTCAAAGTTTTATACAGTAGCCCATCAAAGCCTTGTTTTTGCTTAAAAAATATGCAAATAAAAACAGACGAACGGGTCCCCCCCTTTGGAATGGGGGTCGTTTGGCTTTTTGTTAGCCTGCAATGCCCCATACCTGTCTATGTCTCTGAAAGGGGGGTCGTTAAAGGGAATTGTTGGCCTCGATGAATAGGCAAGGTCTTCTGTTCTCCTGTAAAGGGGTTGGGGCTGAGATGATAGCGGGAAGGAATCAACTCTATCACTGCATTGTAGGTTTTTGAAAGCTGAAACCTGAGTCCCCCCCTCTCTGTTTAAGGTTGGTTTTTCTTTCTTAACACAGATGGCTTCCTTCACGCTTTTCTCAAACCACCTGTCTTCTTTGTCCAAAAGTATGAACATTCTGGTCCTCAAAATAATGTCCTTTGTCTAAGCCAAAACAAGGCTCAATTGGTCCACTCTATCTCTGACATTTTGAATTGAAAAAGCTTCCTGGATGGAAAGTGGAACATCTTCAAGCTTATAAAGAAAGTCCAGAGGATTTTTTTTTTTTTTTTTTTAAACTTTTTTAAAATTTTGTTCCATTTGCAAATAGTCTGACTTACCTCCTCAATTCAAGAAAAAATTACTTATTTAGATTTCAGTTTTCTTTTGGTGTTCCAATTTAAATCCAAGAAACATGGTACTGTGGGTAACATAAAATGGGCTTTTATATCATTTAGAGCCCAGATTCAATTTAAACTCAGTAAGTTGTGGGCATGCTTGGTGGCGCAGTGGTTACATGTACATGTAAGGTGGCTTTAGTCCTTGACGCGGCCGACCCAGGTTTGAATCCGACCTGTGGTCCTTTGCCGCATCTCCCTCTGTCTAATTCCCCCTTTCCTGTTCAAACAATGAGCCACTAGTGCCGTAAGAACCCGAAAAAACAAAACAAAAAACTAAGGAAATTGTCTGTTAATCCAAAATAATGAATTCTTATTGGTGTATTTCAAAACATCTGACCAAAATCCAAGTTTTTTTTTCTGATTTTGGGTTTGAGGTGTTTCAGCTTAACTATGGAATGAAGGAATGAATTTGAGTTAGAGTTACAGCACTGATAAAAACCCTTTAAATCAATTTTTTTAACACTGTTCTCGTATTGCAAAGAAAGGCCAACCAGCCCTGGGTCTGC
>NW_015154340.1:4518-5501 GCF_000732505.1 Cyprinodon variegatus | reverse complement strand
ACCCAGACTGATCTGTGGAACCAAGAACCTGTGGTTCCATAGAACCCAGACTGACCCGTAAAACCCAGACTGACCTGAAGAACCCAGAACCTGTAGTTCCGTAGAACCCAGACTGATCTGTGGAACCAAGAACCTGTGGTTCCATAGAACCCAGACTGACCCGTAAAACCCAGACTGACCTGAAGAACCCAGAACCTGTAGTTCCGTAGAACCCAGACTGATCTGTGGAACCAAGAACCTGTGGTTCCATAGAACCCAGACTGACCCGTAAAACCCAGACTGACCTGAAGAACCCAGAACCTGTAGTTCCGTAGAACCCAGACTGACTTGTAGAACCCAGAACCAGTAGTTCCGTAGAACCCAGACTGACCCGAAGAACCTAGATTGACCTGTACAACCCAGACTGACCTGTAGAATCCAGAACCTGTAGTTCCGTAGAACCCAGACTGACCCATAGAACCCAGGCTGACCCGTAGAACCCAGAACCTGTGGTTCCGTTGAACCCAGACTGACCCGTAGAGCCCAGACTAACCTGTAGAACCCAGAACCTGTAGTTCCTTAGAACCCAGACTGACCTGTAGAACCCAGACTGACCTAAAGAACCCAGACCCTGTAGTTCCGTAGAACGCAGACTGACCCGTAGAACCCAGAACATGTGGTTCCGTAGAACCCAGACTGACCCGTAGAACCCAGACTGACCTGTAGAACCCAGGCTGAGCCGTAGAACCCAGACTGACCCAAAGAACCCAGACCCTGTAGTTCCGTAGAACGCAGACTGACCCGTAGAACCCAGAACCTGTAGTTCCGTAGAACCCAGACTGACCCGTCGAACCCAAAACCCAAAGAACCCAGACCCTGTAGTTCCGTAGAACGCAGACTGACCCGTAGAACCCAGAACCTGTCCCATAGAACCTAGACTGACCCGTAGAACCCAGACTGACCCATAGAACCTAGACTGACCCGTAGAACCCAGACTGACCTGT
>NW_015154340.1:0-2408 GCF_000732505.1 Cyprinodon variegatus | reverse complement strand
ACCCGTAGAACCCAGACTGACCTGTAGAACCCAGACTGACCCGTAGAACCCAGACTGACCCATAGAACCTAGACTGACCCGTAGAACCCAGACTGACCTGTAGAACCCAGACTGACCCGTAGAACCCAGACTGACCCGTAGAACCCAGACTGACCTGCTGGTCGCATTCAGGACAGGACTTGGTTGCCATCTTAACCTTCTTTGTTTTGTGGGCCGACATCATCCACTTCCGCAGAGACCCGAGGAGCTGAGCCGGATTCAGACGTTTCTGAGCAGCGTGGACCGAACCGGACCGAACCGGACCTGATGACCCCACAGAAACAGTTAAACATTCAGAGGAACAACAGCAGCTTGGGATGACAGATCCTCTGATTTCAGAACCATGATCGGTTTCTTTCTTTCTTTCTTTCTTCTTCTTTTGTTTTTTTTAAGGGCGGATGGTAACCAACTCAAGGCGCATTTACCGCCACCTACCGGACTGGAGTGCGGTCATCAGAGGAAGTAAACACCTCAATGGTGTGCACCAACCTGCACATTTATATCCAAACTCACATAGAAATTAGTTTTGTGTATATGCACAAGCATACACACACTTATTTACATACTTTAAATGCCATTAAATAACCCAGTGTTTAAAAAAAATAGAATTGATTTCTAGCAAATTAGATTTACTTCCTATAAGGTTTATTCTAGAAAATCCTATTTTTTCTGTATTTAGTATTATTTAGTGTTGACTTTGCTGATGTTTCTGTGAATGTTTTTCACATTCTAATAATCCATGTTTCACTGTTTCCATCTGATTACAGGGATTATAATCCCTGCTTCATGTTTCTATATTCTGATAAGAGAACTAGTGCAGTCTGACCAATTCTGAGTGGATATCTGACTGCCTCTACTTTCCATTCACTACCACCCCCCACAGTCTGCTGAATATTACATAGATCTATACCAGTGTCCTGATTATCCCATTGTTCCTGCCAAAGCTTACAGATTATATTCTGAATTACCCCCACTTTATTTAAAGGAATACTAAAGTTAATATCTGATTTTAAGGCCTATTTTAGCTGATATATCTACTTCTTTATTTCCTTCTATGCCTACATGAGCAGGAATCCAGATAAATCAAACAAAACATTCATTATGAAGCTAAACTAATAGGTGATATATATTAATACCCTATAATATAATATAGTTTTATATATATATAAAATTATAAATCTAATGGAGGGCTTCACCGCCATCCACTGGTCAAAACAAGGATTGCCTTCAAAGAGCTGCTTTCCAGACCTGCCAGGAGTTAATCTGTTATTAAAATGAAATAAAGTTGCTGCCTGATTTTAACTCAGCTGGATTATTTTCTTAGTTTCTCTGTTGTCAAGTTAAGAACCTGTTGATTTCCTAATATTCCTGCAAATCTCTGAAAGATGATCTTCCATCATTACTCTGCTTCCTCTATCAGTTATTAGGGTTTAGCCGGAATGTTTTTAATCTCCAGAGGAGGGGACAGAGCGCCACCTACTGTGCAACTAACCTACCAATCTCCTCTGGAACCATAGATTCACCCTTAGCACAATGAGGAGTCAGAACTTTTCTTTTAAAAATCTAATTAAACTCAGAATTAAACCTTAAAAGCTTGTTTGGGAAAAACAAGCTTTCAGTTTATCGAAATGCATTTTTCAAATTTATCCAAATGTTCTTCCTTAAGCTAAGTTCAAAATCCTTTTTTCAACTTGACTTCATTGAAGAGAGAAAACAGCCAGATTGTCTTCAGATTGAAAATAATCTGCTTCTGGATCAAACATCCAGCTTTTATTTGGGTTTTACATCCCAAACCTCCTTTCTAGCCGACCGCTGGGTTTAAACCAACTCTGGTAGAACTCTCTCCAGCTCCTCAGACTTGATGTGGACATTTAGTCTCTAGTCCTAAACCTTGGTAAACTCTGACCTTACTTTTCTGAAAATTCATTTAATCCAGATTAGAACCAAAAGTTCCAAACTGGATTACTGGATATTTATGACCATTTTCAGTATAAAAACACGTTTCTAACTTTCTCTCTGAACATGTTGCAGATCGTTACCATTTAGTCTGGCACCACACGGCCAACATGGCGGCGTCCTCAGAAAGCCTCCCTGGATTCTGGGAACCTTGATCTACTCTACTGCCGACTGGGCCATCATGACCTTTGAACCCGGCCTCCTTACACTCTCTGTATTTCTGGTTATAACATAACGGTGCTCTGGTTTAAGGAGCTATACCAATAAATAAACCTAAAGTCTGAAATAAAACCGCCTGTCGTCCTGTTGGATCTCAGTGCTGCATTTTTAGTCATGGAATCTGAATCGGGTTTAGACTGCTTTGATCCAGTTGATCATAATCTTTTAGAAAGACTTGAATATTTTGTTGGAAT
>NW_015154339.1:0-5501 GCF_000732505.1 Cyprinodon variegatus | reverse complement strand
TGAACTGAGAGAGCGTGCCGTTCACAGACACCAGAATGAACGAGTTCACAATAACGTTCATCAGGCAGTAATGCAGTACGTTCAGTTCACGTTCGCCCAAAATATGAACGAGTTCATGAACTTTCGTTCAATGAACGCGTTCAGGCACAACACTGGACCCTGATACTCAGCAATTGGCAGTGTAGTAATGAGGGAATGGAAGTTAATTGTATATTATCGATACTTGTAACAGGAAATCACTAGGATTTACAACCAGGTTACAGGTGCATTCAAACAAAATGCTAAAAGCAGCTAAAAAAGAATCGCCACTGGTAGGTGCTGTTTTCATTGGACATTTTGCTAGAAAATGCACCTTAACATGGTGGACCATTCAGTGATCTATAGACTAACAGAGGGGTTTTAAAGTATATTCTCTGAGCTAAAGGGAGCCAGTGGAAGGACGTCAGAACCGGACTGATGTGCGCTACCTTCTTAGTTCTACTGAGAACACAGGAAGCAGCATTTTGGATCAGCTGCAGCTGATGACATTTTAGGAAAACCTTTAAAGACACTTTTGCGATGATCGATTCTTCTAAAGATAAATGGATGGATGAGTTTCTCTAGATCCTGCTAGACATTAGACCTTTAATCCTGGAGATGTTCTTCAGGTGATAATTGGCTGACTAAATAACTGTCCATCATGACAACAAGATTTTGGGCATTATCAGAGTGGACAAACTAGAGTCCAAAAAACAAAAAAAAACCACCCCACCAAAGATGGGCGAGGGCAACCGAAAGTCTCTGGAGGCTGGCAGTGGGGCCGGAGGTGAGGAGGAGTCTCTCAATGCCCCCAAGAGCCCGCTGAGGGCTCTTGGGGGCTCTTGGAGATGAACTCTCACCGAGCTTTAAATCTGAGACCATTTCATCTGTATGCTCAGGGGTCTCTGGATGTCACAGAGCGGGCTCAGGGGTCACTAGCTCACTAATGGGCTCTGGATTTAGCCCGCTAATGGGCCCTGACTCAGAATCTGGCCCGCTAATGTGCTCTAGCACTAGGGGAACTGGCTCGCTAATGGGCTCTGGCGCTAGGGAAACTGGCTCGCTAATGGGCTCTGGCGCTAGGGAAACTGGCTCGCTAATGGGCTCTGGCGCTAGGGGAACTGGCCCGCTAAAGGGCTCTGGTGCTAGGGGATCTGGCCCACTAAAGGGTACTGGCTCGGGATCTTGCCCACTAATTGGCTCTGGCTCGGGATCTGGCCACTAATGGGCTCTGGCGCGGGATCTGGCCTGCTAAAAGGCTTTGGCTTGGGATCTGGCCCACTAATGGGTTCTGGCTTGGCATATGGCAGGCTAGGAGCTGATGGATGTGGCAGGAAAGGAAAAAGATCTTCCCTCTCCCCATAAAAGAAGCCCCATAAATGAGACTCCTCAAGATTGGGAGCTTTGACTGCGGGGGGGTGTAATAATGGCAGCTGATCTAAACCTAACAACCCGAGAAGCTAGCTGCTGGTCATTGAGGTGACAACTGTAACCATAGGGGAAACTGACCTGGTTATGAGGAGAACTGAAGCAGGTTTCAGGCTGACCCGCCGGAGAGGGAGTGGAAGCGTCAGGCTGACCCGCCGGAGGGGAAGTGGTCCTCTTCCCCCAGCGGCGGTGCTTATGCCTGGAGGAAGCAGATGGCAGAAGAGGACCAACAGCTGGTGATGGTGGAGGAATAGGATCGGAGGTAAGAGACAGCAGAGCAGGTTGTTGAAGTAATGTTGGTTTGGGGGGTGGAGGTTTATTGAAAAGCTGAGCAAAAGCAGCCTGAATATTCCACTCAGCTTGAGCATTGTAACCCATCATAAGAAAAAAAGTTATAGAGCTAAGGAAACTTCTTCCTTAACTTCTTTTTTTTAACTGCTCCGCTGCACTAACCCGCTTCCAAGGTGGACTGATGAAAGGGAGACTGTACATCTAATAAGTGAGAGTAATTTTCCTGCCTCATTGGTTGACTCTGTGGGGTCCATGATGGCTGCTTCCTACTGTCACGATTTGGTTGTGGTTTTGAGGACCTGAATGCAGAGTCTGAGAAGCAGGGGTGACTTCTTGCAGTTTTAATTAGTGGCAACACTTAACAGAGGTAGAAATCCAAAATTCAACTTAAAATTTAACACAGACCAGATCCATGGAGAACATCAGGGGGAAACAATCACAAGGAGCCAGGGTAAGATGAAGTAAGACAAGGTATGACGGAGTAAGACAGAGTAAGACGAGGAACCAGCGCTGAGAAACTGCACAATGAGAGTATTTATTGTAGACTGAACAAAGAGAGAACTAACAAGCAGATTGGGAGTAGGTGTGAAGAGAGCAGGACAGGAAGGAGCTAGGGAAAAGGAGACTAACACAAGAGGACAACAGAGGAAAACAAAAAAAAACCTTACAACTCAAATATATCCAGAAAATACAACAAAATAGGAATAAAACCAATAAAACTAGAAAACATGGAGCAAAGTAAAACATAACAGAATCAAGACCATGACAGTAGTAGTTGAAGCTGTGTGCTAACTCTGGATCTCTCCTCCTTTGGTCCAAAAAGTATCAACCGAGTTTATTTATTTATTTTTTCAGTTGCAGATAATAACGGGACATCCACTTATTGATCTGTTTTGAGTATTTAGCCAACACTCTGATGGATTCATAGTCACCTGGTGACATTGTGATGTAATGCTAACTGATTTTTGTCATAATATATGCTAAGGGGAGCATGTAGATGTTCCCAGAATGGAGCTTTAAGGAACCTCGCATGTGATTTTTCTGGTATCTGATTTTAAGTTCCCTACTTACACATAGAAGTCCCTGTCCTTCAGGTAGGATATCAACCAGTCCAGTGCTATATAAGAAAGGTTGATCCAGTTTTACAGACACTATAATAAAATCATTTCATTATTATTTAATGCTGCACTGAGGTACATTAATACCAGCAATGTGGTTCCCCTCTGTAAGCACTGGGGAGAAGCAAGAAAATAAATAAATAATGTACCAAAAGCACATAACAGCATGATTGAAAAACACTTTAAGTATCTCCTGAACCTCATCACCTGACGGGGATACTTCAACTTGTGCAGAATGTTGACATTATACCATTCCTGACACTCTATCACTTCCATCGTAGTTATTAAGAAATTAACCATGAGGCAAAGCAAGCTTCTTTGTTGTTTTTTATCCATATAGTAAACAACTACATGGTGATAAATCTGACGTAGTGGAGTTTTAAACAACAAGAGGTGACAGTCTTCATGCAGGTTTAAGGAATGCTACTAAACACAAAATAAAGTAATGTCTTGATGAACTACTCAACACATTTTAGTGCGTTTACTTTAAGGGTATCAACAAAACTGATACTGGAACAAGTATTGATCATCTAATTCCATACTAATTTAATACGCCAGGGTATCCCTGTCTTAGGAAATCAAATCTGTTTGTTTATGTGTCCTCTAGTGACCATTTTACCAACATATGTGTTTTTGTCTGTGCTTCAAATTTCTGTGTCCTTTCTAGCCATTATGCCTGAGTTCAAAGCCTCTTCCACTGCTGTTTAATTTTCAGTGAAATTATTCTTGACTCATTCTGTTTTATCCTATCTCTATTCTCCCACTCTGCAGAATCTGTTAGTTCAATCTCTAACGTTCTGTTCTCTCTGCTTTTTTCTCGTACAAGCCTCATCCGCTCTGTTCCTGTTTGGCTGTGATTCCATCCTGGAGAACAATGTCAGCTGTGCTGCTGCCATCAACACCTTTGTTTATAGATGTTGGAGATCCACCTGTTTTTCAGTGTAGTCCTGTTTGTGTAACTGTGACTGGCTGGATGTGCTCTCTTCATCCTATGACATGGGAGTTGGTTTACTTGAAACATTTGTTAGATTGAACTGTCATCATCCTTGCCTTTCTTCTTAGTTTTCTTTCCCAGAATGTAAAGGTTTTTATTTATGATTAAGTAATAAGAGCTTTCAAGACTCTTTGTTGTCCTTTTTCTTGACCATCTTATTGAACCACCCTTCATATTTTCACTGAACTTTCCATTAACAGGCCTGAAGGAAGGGTCAGAAAAAAAAATGATGATAAAACTCCACATCTTCAGTCTCCTTCTGGATTGTAGGGATTTAGCCCATGACCTGCCACAGGCTGGCAACCCCCTAAAATTACATTTATTTATTTCAATTTATTTTTACCTACAAATATAGTGATATTTTTATATTGATTCTTAAATACATTTATATTTTCAGGTTTTAGTTATTTCCTCAATTCAAATGCTGATGTTTGGGAAATTTATTCGAACATTTTGTAATTTTATTGTGTTTACTGTAATTTTAATAAAATCTATATTTATTTATGTAATGCATCTTGACCCTCCATATAGACCATATCTTAGCATATATACATATATTTCTTTATTTTGATATCTGTTGGTATAGTTTAATATAAGATATTTTGGATCTGAAAGTTTGCTCATATTCAAATTTCCAGGCCAATTAATAGTTTATTCAAATTAGGACATTTTAATATAGACATAAATAATGGAAGCAATACTAACAAATGTGCTTCCACAGTAGAAATATTAAATTACTGCTGTTCAAAATCATGTTCTATTTAGATAAATATCTTCCTCTGTCTCTCTGCATTTTGAAATTATATTAATTCAAGAGTTCAAGAGCCAACATAATATTTAACATTTGCTTTCACTTAGTTTTAGATCACTTCTGTGTCTTTCTGTGCCCTAATTCCCCTCCCTCTGGATTTAGCTTGATGGGTTTAGTCCTTTTTTCCTGGCCGTTAAAAATTAAACTATTTCCAAGGAGGCACTTTGCTCTCTAGTGAACCGCAAGTTTTTGAGTCGTTGGGGGAAGCAAGACATCAAAATGCACCTTTTGTGCCACGAGGGACATATCTCTAAGGCGTGCTGCAGTCAGAGGATTCTCATTTCTTTTTTATTTCACTTCACTGTATATGAGGTTGATAAAGTGAGTGAAGAACTGCTGGTTATTTAGAGTCACATGGTTTCACTTAATGTGATACAAGTCTGAAGAAGTTCCATTTGGTGTACTTATATTTCCAAGACTGTCTCCTTTTCTTATTTTTTTAAAAGCAGAAAGTTATGTTGGCTTTTCTTTCAGGTTTAAATTACTGATCACAAAAAGTCATATCCAAGCAAATCATTAGGATAGGACCAACATTATCATTACGTTTTATAATACTTGTTGTTTAAATGTGAAGTCAGAATTTTCCAAAAAGAGCACATACAAATTACATTTACAAAGTAAAGTTTTATTTAAAACATGTAAACTACTCTCCATGCACATTTTGAATACCTTATGCTTGCAGATTTAATACCATCTTCAGGCTAATCTCTGCTCTTCTAGAGAGTTAAGAATTGGTTAAAGAAATTTGTGGTTTAAACACATTGGGCCGGATTTATCAAGATCCAATTTTGCGTGCAGTAAGTTGCGCTCGCAAACTGGAATTTTGCGCGAGGGGCTGAAC
>NW_015154338.1:3625-5501 GCF_000732505.1 Cyprinodon variegatus | reverse complement strand
AACCCGCCTCAAAGCCAACACTGATTGGACGTTCGTTTGGTGAACGGCTCCAACTTTTCTTTAACGGAGAGTCTCCAGACTGATCTGAGAGTGAAACCTTGAAAGCTTGCGAGATCAGGATGGTCTCACGAGGCTACCAAGTCGTTGCCCATAGGAAGACGTTACTTGGATATAACCTCAAAATCATGAGACCAATGGAAAAAAATGGCGTTCCCCCTTAACCCCACACTGCTCCCCAGGCGCCACACGGTGATGGTTTATTGCAGAGAGGGAATTTCTCCAGTGTGAGATCAATAAAGTTAAATTATTATTCTTATAGGATGGCACTTCAAGCTAAAGGCCTGTAACCTGCTGAAGGACGGCGAAACCGTCCCTCATTTCTTCTCGATGTGTGGAAAGATGTTCAGCATGTTTTTGTCCTGTTGTCCTGCAGGTCACGCCATTTTTAAGATCACCTATCACAGTAACCATGACTACAAGGCTCTGTTCTTTGAGTCTGACGCTGCTACGGTTAACGAAATCGTGCTGAAGGTAAGTAACAAGGAAGGAAGGAAGGAAGGAAGGAAGGATCTGATTCTAAGCGGCGTTCTCCTCCTGCCAGGTGAACTACATCCTGGAGTCCCGGGCCAGCACCTCACGGGCCGATTACTTTGCCCAGAAGCAACGCAAACTCAGCCGCCGGACAAGTTTCAGCTTCCAGAAGGAGAAGAAGACGGGGCAGTAGTCTGAGGGAAAGGTTGCTTCCATCCACCGGAGGCCTGCAGTCTCATGGGGGGGATTCAGGACTTCAGATCCAGAAGGATCAGAGAAATGGAGCCGCATCAGAGATCAGCTGATGATGATTGGACAGGTTGGTCTGCTGAGCTGCAGCCAGATGTTCTCTCCATGGATCCTGGCAGTTAGGGAACGCAGGAGCATCCCTGTCAGCAGCTATGAATTCTCATCATTTTTATGTATTGTATATAAAGATTTTTATAATCGGGACATGAATGGGTGATTTAGAAAAAGCCGTTTGGCTTTTGACGCGTCTGCCTTGAATCAATGCGTTTGGTTCTGCTCTGTGAAAGGAGCAGCATCTCCATCATCCCGTCAGTTTAAACCAACACAGAAATGTTCCTACATGAATGTCTGAGCTTCTGATCTCTGCAGAGCTTTTTATTCCCAGCATGCAGGAAACGCCACCTTTTGCTTTTCCATGTCTACTTGGACGGTTTGGCATCAATAACACAAGAATAAAAGAACTTCAAGACATTTTCCAGCTGTTATCTTTATTGTCATATTCACCACATTTCAACCGGCTTCCTTTAAAATGAGATTTAGTGGGTGATTAATGTTTGTACCAAGGAGCTGAAGCATCCATTCAGGAAGCCTTGATGTCACACTTAAAGCTCATTATGCTACCAGACCTTAGCTTAGCATTAGCTAACAGCTAATAACCTCCTCTTTGCTTCCTGAAGTCGATCTGAATCTAGACCAATGTTCCTGTTGATGCAGAATCCCTTCCTGGTGACGTTGTCATGGTAACCAAAGTAAATGTTTATTTCTTTCATTTTGACTCATCAAAATGTATAAATGATTCTTCATGCAGTAAGTTTGCTTTCCTGTAAATGTTAACACTTTCATTGTCCTCCAACCATCTGCAGAAATAATGAGGATGAAGTTGGATTCTGACCCAAACCGATGGTCGATTTAAACGTTAGCAGCAGGGGCGGATTTAGGACATGTGGGGCCCTGGGCAGAGACAGGCAGGGGCCCCTCTGGATGGAGAAGACAACCCATCAAACAGCCCCATTCTCCAGATAGAGACATGTTAATAGAATAGACATCCATTATCTGTTCTAGGTTGTGTCCCTCTCTTCTTGTCCCTTTTCTTCTT
>NW_015154338.1:0-1558 GCF_000732505.1 Cyprinodon variegatus | reverse complement strand
AAAAGGCCAAAGTAAATAACCCAGTCCTTCTTTTCACTGTAGACAAGCCATGATCTGCTTATCTGTTCTCCATTTTTCATTTGGATGAAATAATAGCTGCAGGTAAATCTGCTCCCGCCTCCGTTCCTTGGACAGATCCTGTCCTTCACCTGGAGTGGTCTTCATTCTATTGAGCAGCGTTTACAGCTGCTTTGGCCAAAGTGCTGAGTCATCTTCCAGAAACACTCTGCTGACTAGCTGAGTGGATGATGATGATGGTGGATCATCATCATCAGATCCTGGCTGGATCATTCTGGAACTCTCTCTCTGTTGCTTCCCATCTCTGTCTCCTTCTGAAAAACAAACACACACCTTAAACCCAGAATAGACATCCATTATCTGTTCTAGGCTTTAACTCAGCGCTCTAATGGACGAATATTTACTCCTTTGCTAAAGTAGAAGTGTGACAATTTCATGCAACTTCAATTTCTCAGGAAAATACTGCAATTTCTAATCTATTACTAAACCTATTTATATTTCTGGCTCCATATTTTAACCTCTTCATGCTCAGTGGAAACCTTTTATCCCCAACATGACCTTTTAAAGGCAAACCGTGTAACTTTTGGCCACCAGGGGCACTAGACCTGTAACTTTAAAGTCTAGCGCCCCTAGTGGCCACAAGCACTGCAGCGCTGTCCAAAAGTCAACAGTCAGCCTCCCGTGTCTGTTGATGGGAGATCCTACTAGGTGTCTAGGTTCAGCTCGGAGAGCAAGAGAAACGCTGCTGCTCTCAGGAGAGCATCAACGCCACGGCCAGCTGGACCACGCCGCACGGCACGGAGGACCAGTAGCTCCACTAAACAGCCAATGGGTCGGACGGGCGGTGCGTAGCCTGCTAGCTTTCTCTGCCTGTGTTTTGCTTCTACTAAATATTGACAATAACAAAGATCTGACTGTAAACTAGGAGCAAAGGGTTAACCTAACAATTAGATAATAAGGTTGAGAAAAGAGAATCTGTTTTACATCCAGCGGCTTCTTTCATTCTGTGCCAACCAACAAACTCCTTTCCAAGATTGACCCTTGTTTCCTTGATCCTTTTACGTTTCTGGTTTTTAGCCTCAGAAGGTTTTAACTTTTTACTGGCCTGAGTCATGACCAGTAGCCATCTGTGGCCAGTAGCCAGCCGTGGCCAGTAGCCAGCCGTGGCCAGTAGCCGATCGTGACCAGTAGCCAGTCGTGACCAGTAGCCAGTCGTGACCAGTAGCCAGTCGTGGCCAGTAGCCAGCCGTGGCCAGTAGCCAGCCGTGACCAGTAGCCAGTCGTGGCCAGTAGCCAGTCGTGGCCAGTAGCCGATCGTGACCAGTAGCCAGCCGTGGCCAGTAGCCAGCCGTGGCCAGTAGCCGATCGTGACCAGTAGCCAGCCGTGGCCAGTAGCCAGCCGTGGCCAGTAGCCAGCCGTGACCAGTAGCCAGCCGTGGCCAGTAGCCAGTCGTGGCCAGTAGCCGATCGTGACCAGTAGCCAGCCGTGGCCAGTAGCCAGCCGTGGCCAGTAGCCAGCCGTGGCCAGTAGCCAGCCGTG